>NC_047670.1:68618726-68848726 GCF_011762505.2 Arvicanthis niloticus
TAAATGTTCCATGTGACCCTTTGGAATTCTTTTGCTTGTTTTTGTCCCTTTGAACATCTGTCAATATGACAGACCATGCCCATTCGTACCCCTGCAATAAAATATTTCTTGAAGTATTTTTTGTCTTTTGTTGTTTTCATTTCTGTTCAACACAATACCATCTGGCAATGAGCACCATCTGAGCCTAAGAAGGGAGCTTTTAAAGCACGCTCTTGGGTTGAAAACTAAAGGAAAATATTTTTGAATTGATTTTTAAAAGAAGAAAGGTTTATGTGTAAACAGCAAACTGTTACATTTCCTACTCAAGTGCCTTCGAACCTACAGTGGCAACCATAGATTCCAGTCCTTCAGGAGAGAGCTTCCAAGGCAAAAGATGTAGTCAAGTTGGGACATCATTGTCTGGTCTGAACAACAGGCGTATCCTCGACTTTCCTCCATAGAGGTTGGATGTTGCTCGTTGATTTAGGCATAGGTTACTATTTCATTCCTTAACTACACAGTGTGGACCATCAATACAACTGATGGGAAAGTGCAAAAGAATTAGATCCCTCAGACTAAAGCAGAGGGGGTTTAAGATGAAGAATAAATACCCGATGATGGCTAGCAGTCTGTCTGCCATTGAATGGCATACTGCTCCATGGTCAGCTCCATTTCACAGCTGCTCAGTCCTTTGCAGGGTATTACTGTCACAACCCCTGACCTCAGGTTTGCCCTATTTCAATTTCCTTTCAAGACTTGCAGGCAAGGTGACTTTGTAAGAATACAGTTCAATCCCGGTGCCTTTGTAGTTCATGCCAAGTAAAAATAATGTGTCTTATAGGACCAAAGGGTCCATGACAACCGGCCTCCTCATCCCTCTCTGTCCTCATCTCCTGATACCTCTTCATCTCAGTTGCTGCTCCAGCTTCCCCGGCCTCCGTATTTGTGCTTTTTCTTAGCATGGACTTTTCGTGAATACTCAAGACAGTCACCAAACACTGAGATCTTTGCTTGTGCTCCATCTTCCTATTGCTCTCTCCCTTCAGAAAGACATGAGCTTCCCCATCTCGCTTCTAGTAGTTACTCAAATTGGTCTTTGCAAACTCTTCCCTGGACAAACCTACCGTAGTTAGAACCTCCTTGAGGAGCTTTTGACTCTGCCCCACTTTCTCTGTTTGTCTTTTTGGCATTTGTCATCATGCAGAATACTGAGGCTAATTACTAATTTTTGTTGTATGTTTTATTTTCATTATTAAAGTATAACTGTTAGGAGGTCTGAGGTTTTAGAATGTTTTCCTTGGTGGGTCTATCCCCAAGATCATAAATATGGAGCGTATAGAAGATATTGGTAAGTATTGGTTAAAACAATGAATAGCATGATACTTCTGTCCATCTGCCATCCCTAGAATTAACATGGGTGCAGTCAACATCACCATATCTTTCCCCCAGCGCCCAGCACACATTCAACAATAAGTGAACAAAAGCAAGTAGTGACTCTCTTGAGTACTCATTAAAAGTACAAGCTAAGAAAGAGTGAGGAAACCTTCTGTTGCATCGAATTACAAGTTATCTCAGAAAGAGAAATAGGTTCATATAAAATTCAATTTTGTCATGACAATATTTTTAGTTATTATATTATCCTACACATGAGCAGTTATGTATAAGACCATTTCTCACATAGCACATTATATCACAGCAGTAGATCCATCAACAAGAATATTCTAGAGAGAATTAAAAGACTTCTAAATCTCCTTCGTTTTCACGTAGTTCTCTATGGCATGAAGGAGAGGCAGATGCCTGAGATAACCCAAGGTTGAGTGGGAGGGAGGATGGACTGGCCCGGAAACAATGCAGCTGCACAGGCTTCTGGGCTTTAGTCTGGCTCTGGCACACCAGGTGAGTCTGCCAGCATGACTCAATTTGAAGCCCCCTCAGAAGTCCTGGCTAGCACAACTTCCTGCCCCAGTCAGACTTGGCTCAACAACTAAACCAGCTAAAACCTGCTAAAGAAGCCATTAGTAGATCTTAGGGTAAAGAGCTGGAGGGAGGGAGAGGAAATAAGGCAAGAACAGAAACCTGCTTTTAAAACATCAATTCCTCATAAATGTCATCATTTTTGACATTGCTTTATCAACAGAGCTCTCACTAAAGCCACAGGAAAGGCTAGACATTCTATTAAGGATTTCCTGTCCTGGACACTCTTCCAAACCCAATGGATGGCCCAATGGATTCCAATCCTAACAATAATGCATTTGCTGATTTCTAAAGCAGATTTGGCTAATCTGATGCGTTTGGTTTAGTCTACTAAGACAAGAACATGGGAGGTTTCAGTTTATCTAATTATCTTGATACTTGCCTTAATTTTAATGGAAAATTTAAATATGTGCCTGGTATCTGAGGAAGCCAGAAGAGGGTGCCCAATCCCGTAGAACTGGAGTTACAGGCCAGTATGAGCCGACAAGTGGGTGCTGGGAATTGAACCTGCATCCTCTGCAAAAGCAGAAAGTGCTCTTAACCACTGAGCTGAATCTCTGGCTACTGTTTTTACATGGTATATCATTTTTACATATTTTTAACATATATTTTTTTGTCCTCCCCATGCCTCCCCCCCCCCCTCTCACACACACGTGTGTGTGTGTGTGTATTTGTGAATTCTGGTTGGTATTTTAAGTTCTGTATTATTTTATATCCATGTTCTTGCTGATGGGCATTTGAGTTCTTTCCAACATTGTCTATTAGGCTTTGGTGTTCTGGAACAGAACATAAACATTTTCACACAACATCAACATCACAGAAAACCATCTGTGACTATGACACTCTAGGACAAAAAGCAGTTCTGTGTGATCATGTTCAATATTGAGAAAAACCATGGACACTCTTTAAATGACCAAAGTACTTCTATCCTGACAAATGTAAGCACTGGTTCATCTCCAGTCACCGCTTCAGACAGTTTGAGACTCTCCTTCTAGGTAATATTAAATAAAATACTTACTTACAGGGTCAGAGAGAAATTTCAGGGGTTAAAAGCACTGGGTGTTCTTCCAGAGGACTTGGGTTCAATTCCCAGCACTTCCATGGAAGCTCACAACTGTCTGTAACTCCAATGTCAAGATGTCCAACACACACGTGGTGTATAGACACACATGTAGGCAGAATACCCATACACATAAAATAAATAATTACTGTTAAAAACATAAAAAACCAACCTCATTTATACATGTACTCTATTTCTAGGCAATATTCAGTTCAGCACCAAGCTTCCCAAATCATTTACAGTGGGCTATAATCCCTGACAAGTACTTTTGTGGGATCCATCTTGAACTGCCCCACAGTACAGCACAGTGAGCATCCTCCCCCCAGCACAGCCAATGAGCTCTGGTCATAGCCTAGCTATGTCCCAAGTGGCTCTTGGATGTGGAACCCTGACACTAAGACAACGTAATATCTTTTCACATGTACATTGGTCAAAATAGACATTAGGGGTTTTGAGTTCATTTCAGTTTGAAGACACCCAGGGAAACCCTATATGTTCTATCATTTCTATGTTTTCTGGAATTATTTTTTTCATCACTTGATTTTTCTATTGCATTTCTTCTTCTTTCACCACATGCTGTTTTAAAAATACTTTTTTTTTTTTGGTATATAAAACTTTTTCATGTGCCAAAAGTATTCTTCAGAGCTGCAAACTGTACTGGAAGTGGTTTTTCAAAATGAATGAATGGATTAATTAATTAATTAATTAAACAAGTAGCTTGTATTCATTACAAAAAAATTGGGAAATACATTCAAGCACTTTAAATCAAAGAAAAGTAAAAATTATTTCCTCATCCTCACCTTACAATAAGTATCTCTGCATGAATGAATGACTTTTTCAAGTGTTAATTATGGGGTTATGGGGTTATGGGCATTGCTCAATGGGTAAAGCATTTAAACCACGCTAGTTTGAAGAGCTGAGATCGAATCTACAGAACCCAGTAAAGGTAATCATGGTTAGACCTCTCATCTCTCCACTTGGAAGGCAGAGACAGGCCAGGACCTGCACACCAGTAGGCCAGCTAACTGATCACAGAAGAAAATTATGGAACCTCTGCCTCAAATATGATGAAAATCAAGAATTTATCAGCCGAAGTTGCCCTCTGACCTCTACAAACAAACTGTGGTATGCGTTAATGTGCATGCTTGTGCAACACACACATACACACACACACACCCCACAGTGTTAATTATAGATCCAAAGATTTTATCAAATATCAAATATCTTGGTCATGTCATCTCACCAATGATCAATCACTAAACTGCTTTCCCAAAATCATAAAGAAAGCTTTAAAAAAACACATTTATAATTTTTTCCCATTCAGATCATGACTTTGACTTTAAAATTTTGTTCATTTGCTTTTTTTTTTACACATGATCTGTGTGTTCCTCTCAGTTGAAAATGAAGTTATCAGTCACTTTGTACTATTAGAGTCAGTCACCCCAAGCCTGGCTCGTCTGTACTTTATCTCTGTCTGCTCATGAGTAGGACTTGAAATATGTATGGGTTTCACAACTCCCGCTGTGTCAGTCATGATTTCCCATAAACGCAGGAAACGTTCTGTGGAGTTCTGGACGACCATACGTGTCAGACGTGAGGCAGATGTGTGTCCACAGCTGCTTGTGTTTAAGGACGGAATACAGATGGAACCAAGGGTGGATAGACTGGGTTTGGTGCTACAGTATTTTCATGGACCAGATTCAAAGGAATATCTGTCATAACTGAAAACAAGGAGAGATGTATCAGAAACAGAGCACAGTCCCTTTCCCTGAGCCAGGATAAACAAAACCAATATGGGCCTATCAACTACAGCCTTATAAAATAAACTTCTCTGTTTAAAAGGAAACCACCTTATTTATTCATTAAGGCACTGTGCAATATTCCCTTAGGTTGGACAATACTGTATTCCATTAAGTTAGCGAGCGAGCAGAGACTGGGTTTTCTTGTTTGTCATTTTCAGATTTCCTATTCTATTTAAGGAGAAATGCTAGAAAAGAACACTTTAGAGACGCTGTAGCGGTCTTCACAGCTCGGCCTCCTTCCCACCTAACTCAGATCAGCAACTCCTGCTTCCTACAAATAAGGTTATAGCTGAATGACTCTGCTAAGTCCCTAGGATATTTCTCTGATCGTCTTCTAGGATATTCCAGTGGAAAATGTTTTCCGGTAAGATGTTTTCTTTGGCAAGACATAAAACCATAGAGTACAACATGTCAAATCTGAGACTCAAGGTCTCTGAGATGTCTAGGGAAGGCCTTACTTAGGCTGTGTTTTATGGATATGAAGATTCAGAACTCTGACAAGCACTCAGGAAAAGGGCTCAGAAGGGACGTTGTTATATTCTTTATTTTTAATCTGTTAAGCTCAGGTCAATAAGAAAACTTATTCTACAATTCCTGGGTAAAACAATTTATTTGTGACTCAGAACTTTATATATATATATATATATATATATATATATATATATATATATATGTATATATATATATATGTATGTATATATATATATGTGTGTGTGTGTGTGTATAGAGAGATACAGATATATAGATATAGATATTTATAGCAGATAAAGTGAGCACTCATTTTCACATCTTATCTGCTAAGAATTTCTTCATCTCTATCCTTCCTTTCCTCTCCCCTGGGGTTTTCTTTGAGAACATTCCTTTAAAAGTTCAGAGCAGGCCTTCAAAGTAACTGCAGACTCTGTGTAGACGGTACAGTTGTTTTGATGAGAACCCTAGACCAAGTCCTTTAAAGGATTTGTTTAAAAGAACCCAAGATGTGGAGGTATCGGTAAGAGTGAAATGCTACACTGTATTTACACAAGCATGGACTTTGAAGAAGTGTTTTGTTTAGTTGTCAACCCAATAAATCATATTGAGAATCATGGGTGACTAATGACGCTGAAGACCCAACGGAGAAGCCTCCTCTCTCAGCCTTGTCTCTGGCAACATGGTTGTTATTAAAATCATATGATAGAAGCAAAGCCTTGCAAAACAGAACGGCCTACCAATCCAGAGTTTCACTCTATTATAGGAATAGATAGCCCAGCTAAGTTTCATAGGCCTCCAAGCTCTTTGATTATTGAAGCTCTTTGATACACGAAGGCAACATCTTGTTAGTAATTTAAGAATAGTTTTGCTATGTGCTTGTGAGGAAATTAATAAGAAAATGGAAATATTCACATCACTAGATATATTTGGATTTAACACAGGAAATCACTTTATAAGGAATTTTGTGCTATAAAATGTTGTGGTGCTTCTTGTTATTGTTGTTGTGGTCGTACCTGAAATGTGATGATATTATGGTCTAGAGAGGGAAGTAGGAAGAGGCTTTCTATGCTTTCTTGGAGCTCCTTATTCCTTTTTCCGCTCATTTATTTCATTCTGAAATATGTCAAGAATAAAGACAGAGAAGGTTAGCAAATTCCTAAGCCAGAATGCTACAGTAACTCACAGGGAAGGTTGGGCAGAGTATACTTATATGTTGCTCTTGGGGTCTTTTCTTTTCTGACCCTGCTTTGCACCACATTGTCAGAAGACAACACCAGCCACACAAGGAAAGACCTGTGACCTTGTAAGCCAGGAGGCTTCCCTGTGTTGCCCTTGTGGGCAATGATTATTGTCCACAGGCACTGTTGACTCTGGGAACATGGAAAACAAGAACAACACATCCTAGTCCATCTACTGGTACATGTCTTTGAGTCTTTCTGTGTGTGAACAGTCAAAGCTACTGCATGCTTGTTTCACGTATGTGTTTAAAGCTGTAATTTTATCTCGACATCATACCATTAAGATGTAGCGGTGTCGATTGTCAGTCGTTGCTGTTTGTGCTCAGAAATTACTAATTGGGAGGCTAATGTGCATTTTTAATGAAACTTATGTTTTTTAGGAAGTATGCAAACAACATAAATAATCAAATATTTTCACCAAATATTGCATAGAACTACAAACTATATAAAAGCATATGCTAAAAATTGGAAAGCTTAATTACATACATGAGGACACTGTGAACATTTGGAATAATACTGTCAATGATATTAATTTTAATATTTGATACCCAATGTTCAGAGGAGAAAATGAGCTTATCACATGCCTTATGAAAAAAACACATCTAATATTATTTTTTATTGTTAACAAGAAAAATTGTACATTTTACAAATGCAAATACAAAATGAAGCACTAAGTAAAAACCATTCACAGGCTCACACACTTTGTCCCTAAGTTAGTGACATCATGCTAAAAATATAATCAAACACAAAAACGGATGAACAGATGGATGTACGTTCTTCATTCCCACCTCTGTGGCACAAGATGCAAGCAAAGCCACCTGAGGAAGGAAAGCTTGGTTTTGCTTCACGAGTTTGGAGGTTTGGGAGTAAAGTCATTGGCCCCAATGCTGTGGCTAAGCAGACGAAGAGGGCCCAGCACAGACTCATCCCTTGGATGCACATCCAGTGCTCCCACCTTATTATCCTTGTTAGTAACAGGTGAGACATAGAGGGGCCCAGGACAAGACACGTACCCTGGATACACCTATAGTGTCCCCAGCTTCTAACTATTGTTAGTAATAGGTCAGCAACATCAAACATTGTGTCAGGCTCCATGTGTAGAAAGATTACACCATAGAATAAAACAGTGTCCTTGTCCTAATTACTACATAAAGGTAGGTTTGTGGGGGATCTGTTGGTAAGTGGCTATGTCTTGTTATTGCTGCTGTTACTGCTGCTGCTTTGTGGTATGGGAAAATGAAATTTTGGAGGAAGAAAGAAAATTGTCAAAAGTCATCCAACCGATAAGTAACAGACAGAAAGCAAGACTGGTATTCTACTGTATGTCACCCAGTGTGGTAAATAAAGAAGTAGCGGGCCCAGTTGTGTTAAAAGGTCCAAAACCTTGGGAATAAAAAGTTTAATTCCCAGGAAGCAACCTGGGATCCTCAGAGGAAGCAATGACAGTGGGTCATTTGATCAGTGACAACCTTGACTTAGGCAGGATAAGTCTGGAGCTGAGTCAGCTCCTGGGACACCTAGCTGGAAGAGATAATAAGAGCAGAACTGAGTTTGTTTCTAAAATTCTTTAAGGCCTCACCAAATATAATGAAACTAAAATAGCAGCCAATCAAAAATTGTACTAACATCACTGCCTTGGCCCCTAGCAATCATATTAGAGGTTTCCTAACCCTTCTGGAAAATTCCCCTAGCCATGCACAAAAGGGGGCCTGCAAGCCCCTCTGGTCATTGACATTTTGATGAATGTTTGATCCCTGCATGATGGTAATTTCTGCAGAATAAACATTCTTTGCCTTTGCAAGGACTATTTGAGTCTGGGGTCTTCCTTCAGTGATTCTTGGACCCTAACAGTATCAATTACTTTCCCATTGCTGTGATCAGATGCCATGGCCAAGGAAGCTTCTAGAAGGAAGTCGCCCATTTGGTTTATGATTCCAGAGGTATGAGTGTCCACTGTGGCAGGGAAACATGACGCAAACAGCAAACAGCAAGCATGGTGGCTTGAGCAGAAGAAGTTCAGGACTCATCTTGAAGTCCAAGCACAAATCAGATAGAGCAAAGGAGAAATGGTGTGAGTCTTTTAAACTTTCAGAAACTCCCACCTCCAGTGCTACACTCCAACGAGGCCATACCTTCCAACCTGCCAAACAGTGCTACCAACCAGAAGAGACTAATTATTCAAACTCCGGAGTCTATGGGGGACATTTATCATTCAAACCACCATACCAGCAACTCTTAATTTCAGATCAAACACCAAATAATGTTGAGTATATGTTCCATGAGATTCCAGGGACACACACATGCTAAACAAGTACTTGTTGTTTGCCTGAGGTTTATGTATAGTCATTGGGGCAGTTTGTTTTTCCCTTGCTCACCCTACTCAAAAGCTATCTGGGGTACCAATTCTCTGCTGTTTTGATTCTCAAAACTAGAAAGACCTCTCTGGACAGAAGCCAGCATGGCCCTGCTTTGCCTTTCTCAGAAAACGAAGAATGGGATAAATGTGTGATTGCCCTCAGCACTGCTCACTAGTTCAGAGGTTTTCACACACAAATAACTGTAGGTGTTATTGGGATGTTTGTTGAAAGTGCAGGTTCCCTGACAGAGTCTTGGTGAGACAGAGAACTGAGCATCCAACCCAAGCACTCCAGATGTTTTCAATATTAGTGGTCTGGGGCCTAGACTCTGAGGAGGAGTGAAATAGCTAGCTTTTCAAGAAGAATGAAATGTTAGTGGACTTACTGAGAGTGGGTCATTTTAGAGGCTATGGAGTTTAGCTCAAAAGATGACAAATGTAGTCTGGGAAAAGAAGCTGAGGGGATTCAAGCAAACTTTACATTGTCATGACAGAGAATTCAGAAGTATTTTTTAATGATGCGGTAAACTGTTAAAGTCATTATATACATGGTAGTGGCCACTGTGCTTCTGTGCAATGGACATAGGAGTGAAGGGTTGATGTCATCAAATCTTAGCACTGTCCTTCCTGTCTTGGGGAAGTCAATCATTTCTAATGCTAACATGTAACTATTTTAGGTTGGATTCAAGACATGTACATTTCAGTCATTCTGATTTTCCAAAGTCTATATGGTCATCCTATAGATTGAGAAATTAGAACGAGAAATGAACTTGGTCTATCAGGGTACTCGTGTTTCCTTCCTAAATGCTTCTGAAGTGCTCTGATCCCAAGAAATCTTACACTCCTGTAAGCAGGTTGCTTTGTGATTTCATCTCTCCAGTCTTTTGAACTCCATCTGAACCACATACAAATCCAGTCATAACTATTACACTACATCCCTTTCTATAAAGGTTACAATAACTAGTCTTAAATATTATTGTTGTGACAAGGACACTAATAAAAAGTATCAACTCCTCCTAACCACATTTCCACTGCTCTAAATGGACCATTTGGTTGGTTTTCTTGTCCTGTTTTCCTCACAGAAGAGACTGTAGAGACTATAACTAGATGTTAGCAACTGAGACTTTTAAATAAACAATCCTAGTTTTATATATCACTCAAACAATTTCTTTCTTTCTTTCTTTCTTGTTTCCTTCCTTCCTTCCTTCCTTTTTTTTTTTTTTTCTTTTTTTTTTTTTTTTTTTGTTATAAGCTGAAAGACAGTATTAAGCAAGTTTGGAACCTCAGTAAATCTCAAAGCCTTTCCTCATGTAAACAGGCATAGCCAATCTCCTGAGACATTATTAGGATGAATTATTTCCCAGCCTGGATATACTCTGAGACCTCCTTTCTGAAAAGCCTTTTAGAGATGGACCTGGTGTTCAATTAAATACATGTGTACATGTGGCAGAGGGAGAGGGAAGAGCCATTTCAGTCCTGTGAACTGAAGGAGGGAGGCGGCTCCTTTCATTACAAATCCCAGCAGGTGCACCATGCTCCATCTCCTTTGTCTGCACAGATAGTCCCTTCTGTGTCTAGACAGCCACGCTCTTTGTCTCTATTTCTCTGTCCTTCTGTCTCTGTCTCCTCTCCTCTCCTCTCCTCTCCTCTCCTCTCCTCTCCTCTCCTCTCCTCTCCTCTCACCTTCTTTCTTCCTAAGCTGGGATTGCTGTTCTTTGTCTCCACTTTTTGACAAGACTTCAGTCTTCTGATCAGTTGCTTTTTGTTGGGTTAGAGATATGAACAAGCAGGATTTGTAAATCATTTTTCTGCCTCTTACCTATCCAATATTCATACAGCAGCTAGGGTTTCGTGGTATATGCTTCTGGTTTCCTTCGCAGAAAGACTGTTTTATGTATGACTTTATTTTGAAATGTTGGTGTGTTTTTGTGTGTGCCCTTGAAACGTATTTCACTCAGGATGCATAGGAGTAGACCTCTGCTTACTAAAGTAACCCATGTCAAATGCTGTCTCCTGAGCGAGCCTGGATTGCGCTCATGAAATAGTTGCATGCACTGTCACCTCCAGGCTCCATGGTAACTTTCTACAGAGCAAAACTTCCTGACAGAAACTTAGCCTATCATGCCTAGAAATGCAACGCCAACCTAACACATCATCTTCCAAGTTGTAAGCTGTCATTTCATCAATGGATTGCACTGATTTTTCACTTCTCCGATGATAGACAACTTCCTTGTTACTGGCAAGTCCAAAGGGTTGAAACCTTCTCAACTATTCAACACCATCATTCCTGAGAGCCTAGTCTCTAGGATTTTCTTCTTCTCTACAGCATCATGACCGATTCCTTATCAGCATGAGTACTAAGGAATGCCATCAAGTGGTGAAGTTTAAAATGTCAGAATCGACGTCACTGGTTTCAAAAGACTTTTAAAGATAAGTAGGGAAGAAACCAGGACGTTTTTACTAAAACTTGGCAGAGGAGGTTCTTCAGAATCTGTATCTCGCACGACCCTGTATCTAGACCCTGTCCCTGGCTAGAATAATTCCTCTGGAAACATTCTAATCTTTCTCCTTTTATTGGACGATTTGCCGATTTACTTGTTGAATATTTATTTTCTAAACTTCACTTCTTCCCAAACTGAATATTTTCCCTGCTGGTACTTCTATTTCCTGTTATTTTCTTCTAAGGGACCACCCATGATGCTTCTGGGCTGGCCAATATTCTTAACGAAGCTTCTTGACTACGATGTCTTTAAATTCCATTTGCATTGCCATCACCCTATTTCTACAGATTCACGGCAAACGTAAATTAGGAAAGTCTAATTTTCTGTCCTGTTGGATGTTATCAGTTTCTTGTAACAGCTGACTTAGTGTTCTGCTCAAAACAGTGTAAATATTTGCTTAGGATTTTGTCCCAGTCTCCACTCAGGGAGACATCAGTGGCAACAAAACAGCAGGAAAGCATCACAAAGAGTTTTCTACATTCTACAGTTTAATGACTAAACAAGATCTTTATTTAATTAAATTTTATAACTGTCTCATTTCCATTCTTAAACAACATTGAATTTCTCAGGGCTCTTATTTGAATTTTCCATTTCCTTTGAGTTAATGATATCTTGAATTCTTGGCTACATCTCAGCGGAAAAGTCTTTTTTTTTTTTTTTTTATCCTGGGTATTAGTCACAAATGGAATTTACTTCTTAGGCATACTCAAGATTTCCCACAAATTCAAGGATAATCTATGTGCCTGCTTCACCACCATAAAACAGTCTCTAAATCCTTACAAGGTCTAGACTCCTAATCATGGGCTTGAGACAAAAGGCAAGTAAGTTGCCAGTATCAGCTGGTTACAGCATTGTGTGCATATGTGTACAATATATGCACATGTAAGTATAGGTGCTGTGTTCATGTATGGTAGTGGAGGTGCCTGTGTGGAGATCACAGGACATCTTCAGTTCTTTGTCCTCACCTCTACCTTGTTTGAGATAGGTCTGTTTCTCAGTTCCTCCATCTAGCAAGCCAACCTGCTCACAAGCTTCTAGGGATCCTTCTGTTTAGGCCTTCCATCTCTCCACTGGCCTGGTGGCATTACAGTTGATTACAGCTCCTGCACCCTGTTTAACATAGTTCTAAACAGGGATGTGAACTTAGGTACCCACATTTGAGTGGCACGATCTTGGCCCACTGAGTCATTCCCTCAGCCCAGGGATGATGTTTTCGTGTGTTTTATGTATATAAGTTGAAAGAACAATAATTTGTTCCTCTATCTGGTTCTAAAATAGTTGTGATCCCTGACTCTGTGCCAGGCACCATTGAAGAACATCAGCCCAACCGTGTTCTATTAGCTTCTCCATTCTTGTAAAGGCAGAGAAATTGCATGAGGTGACATACACACAGATTTTGGTTCATGACATCACAGAGGTGAGCACTCCAAGAAAAACACATATCCAACAATAAGTGATATAGAACCGAGATACTGAAAGGTTTTCTAACTGGTCCAGAAAAAAAAAAAAAAAGTCCCCAGTCTATGGAGTTAAAGTGCTAGCAGACAAAGTGGAATCAAGCAACATGTTAGGTTGAATATACAATTAAGTCAAGATAGATTCTCTAAGGAAAAGCGTAGTCATAGGTTGGAATCTGAGACGTTAGTTGATTTATCAAAGTTTAGTCATTTATGAGGCTGGGTAAGATTCCGAGAGTAAAGTATTCTTAAAGTTCTCCTCTGCCAACAAGAGAGCAGAAACTAAAAAAAAAAAAAGTTCCGGAGGACTTATCTAAGAGAGGAGAGACACAGCTGGGAGCCATGTGGTACGGTGTGCTGAGGAGTGGGTCAGTACCTTGTTTTTTTGTAGAACTTCGGGGAAACACATGTTTGGTTACAAGCATCAGGAGAAAGGTGGGTGTTCCTGGGAAAGTGACCTTCACTGCAGGCAAATGGCCAAAGTCTGCAGGATAGGGAGGCCAGGAAGGGTGGTGGATGTGTAGGGTATGTAAACCCCTTGAGGATGGCTAGAGGAATTTTTCCCACCTGGTCAAAGGCTCCCTCTCTGTGGGTGGGATCCTCCACAGCTGTACAGAATCTGAACCTGCTGGTGTCCTTTATGAGCCGCCTCTGGTGGAATACCACAAGGCAAAAACTCTCTGACCTGAAGCAGTCACCCTGCTTTGAACTCTTTGGGGAAAGTTGTAAACAGACCTGGTACTTCTTGATGTCACCCTTTCCTTATTGGTTTAGACTGGCTGACACATTCTTTCAATACAATGTTGTTAATAATTACATCGACAATTGTCAAGAAGAAGAAAAATCCCTTCAGGGCAGAAGGCTACATAACAGAGACTCCTTGAGAAGTTAATGGTGACATTAATGCTCTCAGAAAGTGATTAAAAGAGAACTGAGGCAGAAATTTTTAGAGCTGGATATATACTTACTTTGCACATTGCTCTAAAGATGGTGTCTTTACCTTAACTTCAGCAGTGACTTTATAGTCCAGTTTAGTGTCAAACTATTGCCTGAAGTTAGCTATTGCTTTAGGGTGTGTGTTGGTGATACTTTCCAGATCTCAAGACTTTGTGTTGCCTTGGCATGACCCACAGTGAACCTGTCTGCCCTGCACTGGCATCTCACAGTGAGCCTTACTTTTGACCATTCTGTCACCTCTCCTACTTGTCTCCCCTCTATGTGTCTGCCTACCCAAACTTTTCTTGTAACTCACATCACTGCCTCGAGCTGCCCCTTTACCGAAGGCTTCGATTATACTGCCTGTGTCTTAGTCTTCCTAGCATGCAATTTTTATTTATCATTTGGCATTTACTTTGCACTGTCTCATCCTGTCCTCCTTTGTAGTAATTTGTATACCCCAACTGCTGAAATGTAAGACTTTGAAGTCAGGAATGTGTTTGCATTAAAGTAAGTTACACAGTTATATCTGTGTACTATGGAGCACATTTGTAATTACAGCACCAGGGGACTAGATGCAGGGGATAATTAATTCAGGGCAAGCCTGGGGTATGTAGCCAGCTTAAGGCCAGTTTGGCTACATTATAAGACTTTTAAGAAAGAGAGAGAGAGAGAGAGAGAGAGAGAGAGAGAGAGAGAGAGAGCGCTAGCTCATGGTGGCTGGACAACAAGCAGATGCCTGACTGCTGACTGCTGGGAGTGGCTTCCTGCTCCCTGTTTCTCCCTTCCTGTGTTCCCAGTGTGAGCTGGTTCCCGTAATCTGTATTATGCATGTCTGGGAGGGACTCATAGACCCTCTAAAGAATGTTCAGATGAAAGCAAAGCCCCTACTTGGCTTTCTGCTCTCGTGCTTTATCTCCTTCAAAGACATTTTTAAAGGCACATAAGTTGGAAGAAGGGCAACATAACATGTTTATCTTAACTCATTAATTCATGACTGCTCTGCACTGTGTCCACTGAGTGCTTTCCAGCCCCTCCGGGCACAGCACCCTGCAAACAACCAGCCTCGCTAGGCTGTTATCTTCAGCGTCTCAGTTCATGAAGTAATAGTAATCTTGTCCAGTTGGATACTTTACATTTCTACAAATCCTTCCCAGAAAGGGTCCCACCCTAAAGAAAACTGTTCCAAGGGAAGGCTTTAAAGTCAAAGTAAACAAATAGCAAAGCCGGGTAAAATGGCCTGTTAAACAGCATTAGAAACAAAACACCATCATTGAAATACTCTATAGGAGGAACCTAAAAACATTTATTTATGTATCTGCTAAATCCCTTCCTGTCTTGTCTACAACGATGTCAACCATCATTTTCTAGAACATTCTGAGTCATGTGATTCCGTGTATGCTCCTGGCTGCCAGGAATCAGCCTACAAAAAAACCACACAGAGTGAAGAAAACAAGCCCAACCAAGGTCTCTCAAGCTTGAAATGAATATCATAGTAAAAAAGACTTTAAATGTATTATTATTGTTGTTATTATTATATGTGTATAAAAGCAGTCAAGGCTCTCAACTACAGAGCCATTTCTCTGTTCCCATTAAGAGGGATTTTAACAAAGAGGACTCTTTGTTCTCCCTGGATAATCTAAGATATGTTTATTGTATTTACACAAGAAAAAATCTAAAACCGTAATTCGGTAAATAGGATGGTTTCAGAGCTGGCCTAAATAGAAGTCACTCAAAGAAAGCAAAGTACGCAGTGAGACTTGCCGAATTTTAAGGCAAGTATTCCTTCTCTCCAAATGGTAGGAGACTGAGAAGCTGCAGAAGAGCAGAGCCAAGGATGTTGACCCTGAGACCAGGTGGCCTCGTTGCCCCTCCCCCTAGGAAGAGATGCTGTTTAATTTACAAGGCCAAGTCATCAGAAACCAAGTACAGGGAAAGTAAAACTAAATCTCATTTAATAGTCCACGCATCCAGATTTAACCCAGACCATCTTAGATAGGTACAGAGACTAGCACTAGCCTGGAATTGTGTAAAATGACCTCAAACAAAACCCTTGTATTATACATATAATTCTCTCAAGGGGCACCTGGGAGCTGCAGCCCAGCCTCTTGGGAGAATATCACACTGGTATCTCTAACCTGGGAATGGATCAAAATTCTAAGATCAAAAGGTTTCCGCCGAATGTGTGTTACTTTCACCAGTGTGAAATAGTTGCCAGTGTGATGTCACCGATCATTAAAGTTAGTGCATGTTGTTCGCTGTGGGCCACGGGTACTTAAAGTGTACACATTTTCAATACTCATTTAATGGAACACTTATGATCAGAGCATTCTAGGTTATATAAACATGTCAATAAGCAAGGGAAAATGTTTTTCAAAATCAGCAATCTCTTCTGAAGGGAAAAGCTCCAGTAAGTATGCCATGTGTCTAGTGTATGGATAACATAAGCCAATTCAGCAGGTAAGTATCACTCCTGTGTAAATAGCAACTGAATGTTGGCTGCCAGGAATGAATGTCTCATCTTCCGTCTTCCAGATTTTATCCCAAGCACAAGATTCTCAATTGAGAACTTTCAGAATCAAATTTTCTATGTTCCGCATTTATTTGCTAAAAACATTTGGAGCATTTCAGCTCTTTCTCCGTGCTAACTGCGGGGATCTATGCCAAAGACTTCATTCAGTTCAGCTGACCCCTTCTAAAGAGGCCAAGCTAACTTTCTCTGAAAGTGTAGGAATCTTTGATATTCAGTGACCTAGGATCTAAATCAAATTCAGCTCTATGACAAGACAGTATACATTCTGAAACTCACTAATTGAAATGAGGGTCTTGAGAATTAAGAGACACTTCAAATTCATCACCTCTGATTTCCCACAAGTACTGAGAATTTATCTATAGTGAATTTCACTCTCTGACTCTTTTGAAATTCCGATACTTTAAAAGAAATTGTTACCATCTAAGAAGCCCCATCTGCAATGTATTTGTAAGCAGGAGACACAGCTCAGACCAATAATCTCCGTGGTGAGAGAAACAGGAGCTCGAGGCTATCTTCCTCTATGCAGTGAGTTTGAGGCCAGCCCAGCCTTGTCTCAAAGCCAATAAATAGATAATAGGATAACAGCATCAGAATTAAAAATCAATACATATCTTTGACTTCTTTACTGAAATAGTACCAGTGGTTGCATTTGGAAAGACATAAACCTGTGTGTAGTAAGACTGAGATAAAGACATTTTTCTTAGTAAAGAGAAATGACATCATAGACATCAGTTTAAAAAGATGTCATTATACACGAGAAGTGGGAACAAAGTATGAAACAGATTTCTGGGGAGACAGAGTATTCTGGTAACAGAACTCTCAACTTTGAAAGTTTCTAATTAAAAATCCTATATTTGAGTCAGTACAGATATAGAACATTTGACAGACAGTAATCTGTTTTAAAAGACCTAAAATTTTAAATGGCCCAAAATGTTTTGCAAAATGAATGGCAAGACCCTCATTTCCAGCTTAGTGCTACTGCGAACTGGAACACAAGAGACAAGGACTGGTTGAGAATCTTGTGTAACTGAAGTTGTGCTTCCAAAGGTACTCTGGAGCCTTGATCTCTTCTCCTCTCTGTACCTCTCCCCTCTTCTCTCTCCTTTTCCTCCATGTCTATATCCTGGTCTTAGGGTACTGCCTAACAGAGAGCTGACAGAATCCCACACCTCAGATAGTAGAGAAATGGGCAGAGAAATGTCAGAAATGGCTGCAGACAAGGTATGAAGAAGGTCTGAGTTTTGAACTGTATTCTGCAGACTGTGAACTTTAGCTTTATCTTTGCCTTAAGCGCTAAATTCCAAGGCATGGCCCAAGGACCACCAGGAGCCACCATGTGACCCTCCAAGGGGCCCGTGACATTTTGGTCATCTCATACTAACACTAAGACAGAAGTAAATGCTTGCTTATAGTCTGGAGACTTTGCAGTGGAGTTTTCTGACTATGTGAACACTGAGCAGATGTGACACTCCAAGTGTCTTTTCTTAAGCCAGATGTTAAAATGATTGGTAAAAACATAAACATTTGTCATCCAACTCAGTATCTATACTTCTGCTATGGAAAAAAAAATAGTTATTTTCTTATAAAAAATATTTATAATCCCTCATAATGGTTTATTAACTTTGATAAACATCTTTTGAAGTCATCATTTCTTATTTACAATCACTATATATCCATAGCTATAATTCTGCTAAACAAAAGCTCTGGTTAGTGTTCATGGGTTTTTTGTTTTTTTTTTCTTAATAAGAATTTAAAGAGGTCTTGAGACTCAAATGTGTGAGAACCAACCCTCTGATAGTAGTAGTTTGGTCTTGATACAGAGTCAATCATGACCTCTAGTGGAGACATCCAGTCAATTTGCGTCTGATGGAACTGATTCTGCTGCCGACATAAAAGGACATCCTTTGAAAGCTCTTGAAACTTCTTTCCACCTCTTTTAACATTTATCCTTGTGCCCGGTCTGCTTTCTCCTGTACCGATTAGGGGGAAAAGAAAAGTTTTTCCGAGACAGACTGGGAAACCAGAGTCCCCTGGGAGGCAGCTGTGCAGGAACAAGGGTCGTGCCTGCCATTGTCGTCTATGGAGACCCACACTATTCTCACGGATACTCAAAAGAAGCTGCGGGGAGGTATTTGTGGTGCCCTTCAGAATTTACTCACTGTAAAACAGTGATTCTTGCGTCTCTATTTGGCTCAATTTCGGCTCCCACAGAGCCATTCTCCTAGAGTTTCTTATTGTTAAGCAGAAGTTGAGAACGTCGAAGTGTCCAGAGTGTGTCTAAGGAAAAGCAGTAAGGGTGAGCCTCGAGTGGGGCTTTGGCTCACCACAGAAAACCAACTGCCTCTCCACATCAGGGGTCAGAAGAACAGTTTGAAGCTGAGCTTCTAAAGTTTTAAAGTGCGAAGGAATCACTGCAGAACTCAAGGCCCGAAGCATTTGCTCTCTGGCCAATTACGGAGAATAGTGGCGTCTGTCTTCTGTAAGCACTCTGTACAGTAAGAAACAAATCAGTCTTCCTGGGATCCTGTTTACACGTAACTTCTGGTCCAGTGGATCTGAGGCTGCGATGCTTATTTCTAATTAGCTCTCGGGAGACGGCGCTGGCCCAAGAGCCACCTGCACATAGGTTTGAAAGGCAAACCTCTGGGCTCAGACTGTGAGCCAGTTTGGCGGCTGTGTATCATGAGAATGTGCAGCAGTCCCGATGCTCGTAGAGAATCTTCCAGAATTCCAGTGCAGACTACAGAAGATCATGGCTGTTGGCTGCAGACAAAGCTGGAGGAATCCTGGTGTTGTTTATGAGGCAGGCTTTAAAATGCAGATGCAATTAAATCTCTTAGTTACTTCGTCTTTCTCACTAATGTGGGGATAAAGATTTCATCCCCTAGTATACCATAATGTTGTTATGGAAGTTAAATGAGACAGTGGGAATGGTTTGGGAGCACCAGTCAGCTTGAGCTGAGGGTGTGCCATCTGTGAGTCCCCTGCTGGTTTACAAAAGGACTGAGGTCCAATGCTGACACTTTTCTGGCTTCCCTCAGCTATCTAGAGGACGGATGGGGCTGGTAATTTGCCACAGCCACCATTGCCAGCTCTTGCTGTCTACGACTGTACAACAGCTCCCCCTAAGTGCTTTCCCTCTAGCCCTGTTTGAATGTCTGTCATCATGATTTTTCTTTTCTTTCTTTCTTTTTCTTTCTTTCTTTCTTTCTTTTTTATTTCTTTTATTTCTCTCTCTCTCTCTCTCTCTCTCTCTCTCTCTCTCTCTCTCTCTCTCTCTCTCTCTCTCTCTCTCTTTTGTGAGCAAATTCCATGAGACATCTCCATGCACAAATGGAAGAAATCTGTGGCCAGTGCCACCAGGGAGAACGCCACAGACTTTTGAACAAGCACTTGGTCTTGTTAGGATGCCAAAAGCAAAGCTCTCACAACTTACACGCTGAGTAAAAAGCATAGCTGTTTAATGACAATCTTCCAGGAATCCGGCAAAAGGTGGACTCCTATGACAACTTGATCACACATTAGAGGAGATAACTGTGTGTGTGAGCCTTACATAGTTCCCTGTCTTTAACGGCCCCTCTGTTCTGAGGGCACTTGGGCAGCAGAGCTTCGGTCTGTTTGTAATCCCTTCTGTTTTCTAGGCACGCTGAAGTCCGCACCCTAGCGATCCACTTTCATTTTCCTTTTTTTTGCCCTCAGTGGAGGTCACAGCCCAGGCAAGCTTTGTGCAGAAGAACACCATACAAGATGCAACAGCGCCCACTGCTGTCCATCATTCAGAATGCCAACAGGCCCCTAGTCTCTTCTCTTTGGGTTGCTTCAGCTGGAGCTAAACAGATCTTCAGTCAGCTTCTTTATTTATCCTGTGCTGGTCTTGATAGCCAAATGAAATGCACTGTTTGAAGTCATTTAAAAGAGTAAAACAAGATGGTTTCCTGCCTAATATTTATTTCAAAAGTATATTTCACATAACATTTTTTTCCCCAACGTTGGCACTCCTAGCACTACTGGGTCTTTCAGAGTTCATGGTGGTCTAAGTTGCCAAGGCTGCTTGAACCCCTGTCATCAGCTCAGGCCTCCAGACTGTTGCCGGCGCGCACTTAAGGGCGGAGTGTTGCTAAGTTGTTGAGTATGCTAAATCTAGCACACAAAAGAAGGCAGCCAGGTACTTTCCCTTCTTATGGCGGGAAACATAAGATACAATATTCTGAGTTTTTTCCAGTATAGGTCACTCATGTACATATTTAGGTCATTCTCCTGAAGCCTGACAGGGCTGACATCCCCCCCAACTGAATGCACCCTCATAAGATTCCATGAAACCACTTCTTGATCCTCTCTACACCCACCACCCACATCCGTGTAGATTGTTGTGATGTGTGAGGTGACTGAGTTACAGCATTTCTTCGGATTACATCACAGAAGGTAAGAAACTCAACACGATGTCTGGGCAAAACTATATTTTTGCCCAATCCATGTGGTGGTGGACTATTTACAATCCCCCCTTTTCCACTTATAATGAAATATCCAAATGTGGTAAATTGGTGGCTTGTCGCCCATGTGTCTGAGGTCATATTAATCATGTCCAGGAAAAACAGTATCTTGGACACAATGCTATTTGGGGAGGTGTGGCCTGGTTGAGATGTTGAGAGTCTGCAGTCATCTGCTAGTGTCCTTTCAGCATCTTCAGGGGACAGTCTAGTAAACCAAACCAAAGTTATGATGGGCACGCCACCCTGCATCCAGGAGAGATTCCAGGTACCACTCATCACTGCCTTCAGACAACCTCACCACCTTAGTGCAATGACGCATCCTAGCAAAGCAGAGGTTTAGAAAGTCATCACCTTCTGTACATAGACAGATATTGCCAGGTTATACCAACTGGCAGGTAGTTCAATCTCAGTTCAGATTCAGGGAATCATGTCCGAGTAGACCTGTGGCTCTATGGACACAGCAGAGCCACTGTTAAGTCAGAACCTAGCTAAACTCCAGTCATCATCCTCACCTCATTCCTAGAGCAACGGTGACAGGTCAGGGCTCTGGGTGTTACTAATGGCTGGATCCTGTGTCCAGCAGTCATTGTATTATTTGAACACTTCTTTTTTAGTTTAAAGATTTATTTTTACTTTTATTTTTTTATTGATATGTGAGCATGAGAGAAAGAGAGAGATTCAGACAGACAGACAGATGACAGACAGAATGTGAGCCCCTGTATGTGGGTGCCCAGGGAGGCCAGGAGAGAGCATAAGATCCCCTGTAGGTAGAGCCACAGGCAATTATGAGCTGCCCAACATTGTGTTCTAGGACTAAACACAATCCTCTGGGAGAACATCAACGACTCTGAATCACAAAGCCATCTTTTCATCCCCAAAGTGCATGTAAATAAATAAGCCGTAGATTGTTAAGGATAGGACTAGGTGGTCCTTAGCCTATATACTCACTGGGGCTGAATTCAGCCATGTCTTCAAGGGTCCTGGGTTTAAAAACTGGCTCAAGTCTAAAACCTTGACAAGAGCTAATTACTTGGCCTCTGTTATTACTAGGCATTCTGTTCTATTCCATTCTATTCAAACAGAACCAATAGAAATATGAATATTAAACTCCTTTTTATTAAAAGGGTAACAGCTGCTATTCAACTCCTAAGAGACAGGATATAACCAGTAGTTGTTCAGTCTTTGAGACTGTAGTCCCATCATGGCTACATTGGTTGCCCATAGTTAGCCCATGAGGCTGGGCACCTCAGCAGTCCCAATCTAGTTCCAAAGACCCAGAGGCTTCCTGGAGTATTGCAGGTCCTCAATCAGAACAGAAAGCCTAGGAAGACTTGATTCTACTAATGGTGAAGGAGTCTGTGGCTGCAGGAACAGGAGAAATCCACTTAGAGGTAAGAGGAGAAGCCATGCCAAGAAAAGGGGGAGTAATCTTCCTTCCTCCATGACCCCTTTCTTCTCTGTGTTGCTCCCAGAAGATGCCCTGAACATTTGGGCTGGGTCTTCCCACATCAATTAAGGCAACCAGGATAATTTCCTAGGTGAGTTTTTCTGGTCAGGTGATTCTAAGCTGTGGCAAGGTGACATTAAAACCAATCCAGGCTCACACCAGGTTTGAAGTCTTCAGTTGCTTCAAACTGGGTGTTCCCTTGTTGACTCCTCTTTTATTTTTCATGTGTCAGATAATGTGTTAGCTGTCTCCATATCTCTTAGGAAGTCTTTCCCTTATGGAGGCCACTTCCCAGCTTCTGATACAATGTATTTCGACTCCTTTGCCCTGTAGGGATTTTTCTTTGTTACCAGGCTTAGAAAGTCCCCTTGGGCTATACAAGGACTTAATTTTACTTATATATCCATTCACCTACTGTTTAGGAGAGAGAAAGATAGAAACCTTCTGTGGGAGGAGCTTCTGCTTCACTGTCTGAAATGGGATATCAGTTCTCACTAGAGAAGGAAAGACCATTCTGTCAACAGAGAAGGAGCAGGAGTCTTCAGAACCACACTGTTAAGCAGCATCAAGACCATCTGTTTCCATCTCCGTGTCATGGATCTATGCTTCCCTGGCAGGCCCCTTGTCTTACTGTGTCACTACGTTATTAGGCAAACATCATCCTGGTGAATGGTGGTGGTGGTTTATTTTGATTCAATTCTAAGTATCCTGTTATTCTATTTGTGAACTTAAAAATTGTTTATTGAGCATGCTGCCAGAGAACAGCAGGCTGTAAAATAGCTGGAATACAGCCTGCGGTAACACATAAGCCTCACCAACAAAACAAACATGTCACGCAGAAATTGTTTAAAAACTGGTTTTCTTCCTATCTTTTTATTCTGCACGTGCTGTAGACAGAGCCCGGGGCCTGCACATGAAAAACATACAATCTTCTAGTAAGCCAGACCCCAGACCATCAGGAGTTTTGTTTATAAGATCCAAATCTTGGAGCGTTAGCTCATTTTTAAAAAATAATCGCCAGCGGTGGTGGCGCATGCCTTTAATCCCAGCACTTGGGAGGCAGAGGCAGTTGGATTTCTGAGTTCGAGGCCAGCCTGGTCTACAGAGTGAGTTCCAGGACAGCTAGGGCTACACAGAGAAACCCTGTCTCGAAAAACCAAAAAAAAAAAAAAAAAAAATTAACTTTAATTTGTTGTTTTCGGAGAACATGATTTTCAGATATAGCACTTTCACTTTTGTGGCTCAGAACACTGTTGTTCAATAGCGTTTCTATGTTGCAAAGGAATTGGTGACGGAATACCTTAGATTATACATGCAAATGCATGGGTCAAGGTCGCTAATAGAACTTCAGAAGAAATGTGCTAATGGTCCCTATTATTTTTCTTCTACATTCCTCTTGCAGTTCTGTGACCCTTGTTCTTCTTTATTTTGAATAGTACATGAGGTTCTGATGCTTGGGGTCTTCCCTGAAAACACTTCTTCCAGCCACTTGTAAAAATTCTCCTGTCCAGTTTTCTAAACTCAAGAGTGAATCGGCTACTTTTCACGGTGCTCCTATCGTGCGTCTTACAGGAATTTCTATGTGCACATAGGTAGTATAATAATCAGTCATTAGGAATAAGTTGATTGCATATCCCTTTAGTAGAATTCAGGCTTCCCCCTAAGGCCTGTGACCTATCTGGACACAGGTTCTTGGCCTGATAGTGGCACCAGGTATGAGTTTCATCTTTTGAAGCAAGTCTTAACTCCAGTGGTTGTTTACCCCTGTAATGTTTGTGCCACTATTGCACTAGTGGGCTTATCTAGCCAAGAAAGTCATTAATGTAGTTTACAGGTTTATGAGACATTGATGATAAACGTCTCCTCTGGCAGCATGCATGGTGCATGGTACCACCAGCACTCTCATCGTTAGCCAACAGAGTCAAAGCTTCCCCCTGAGTGCAGGTTTAATTTCCCCATGAAGTTATTATCATGAAATTTGAGTCTATGACTCAAGCATGTGATGTCTTTGGCAATAGGGACTTACTGTCAAGTTCTGTAAGATAACCGAGATCATTAGCAAATAGCCTATAATGTTTGGGTTTGGGGTTGTTGTTTATTTGGTTTTTGTTTCCCCAAGATGGAATTTCTCTGTGTAACCTTGGCTGTTCTGAAACTTGCTCTGTAGACCAGGCTGGCCTTGAACTCAGAGATCTGACTGCCTCTGCCTTCCAAGTGCTAGGATTAAAGGTGTGAGCCACCACCAACTGGGCCTGGCATGGGGTGGGGGTTTTATGGGATCTCAGTGGTCAAGAACTTCAAAAGAGGCCACACATTCCTGACACTGGGTTTTTCATTTGAAAGCCTGTGGTATGGCTTTGAATGAGATTGACCCATAGGCTCATACTTTTGCATGCTTGGTTCCTACTTGGTGAACCATTGGAATAGATTAGGAAGTGTGGCCTTGTAGGGGTAGGTGTGGTCTTTTGTGCATCACTTGGGAATTGGCTTTGTTTCAAAGGCCCACACCAGGCCCAGTGTCTTGCTGTGCCTGCTGCCTGCGGATCAGGATATACAACTCTCAGCTACTGCTCCAATACCGTTCCTGCCATCACGCTCCCTGCCATGATAGTAATAAACTAACCTCTTCTTCAAACTGCTGTTAAAGTCTTTCTTTTATAAGAGTTGCCTTGGTGTTTTCTTCACAACAGTAGAACAGTGACTAAGACAGAAGTAACTATGTTTAAATTCTTTCTATATGTGTATGTGCATATATTTTAGGAAGCTACCTGACTTTTGAAAGGTCTGTATTGTTCGTTATTCCTCCCCATAGTCCTTTTTTAAATATGCCTTCCCATCATCCCTTCCCATTTCTTTACTGCCTTGTAATCCTTTATATTACTGCCTTCTGTTTCCCATTCGTTGACAGATTTGCTCTCACCATCCTTTACAAATTACTTGATCTATATAGGTATTCCAAATGAAACACACGTATCTGAAAAGTCACAAATGGGACAGAACATACAGCATATGTCTCTAGGTCTGGGTTAGCTCACTCTGCACGAGACTTTCCTGCTCTTTCCATTTACTTGCACTTTTTGCATTTTCTTAAAGTCTGAATAATATTCTACTGTATAAATGTAGTGTATCTTGTTATTTACCCATTATTACTTATTAAATGTACATCTAGGCTTTTACAATTTATTTCCCCACTATCACAAGTAAAGCAGCAACGAACACGGTCAGTAGGCATTTCTATAGTCTTTAGGAAGTCCAAGAATGGTTTGCCTGGATCCTGTGGTAGACCTCTTTCTAGCTTTTGAGGAACCTCTATGCTGATTTCCACAGTGGCTGAACAGTGTGCCCCCTCCACCAGCAGTGAATAACTGCTCAACGTCCCCCTCATTCCCATTGGCATTTGTTGTCATTTATATTTTTTGGTCTTAGACATTCTTACCAGGTTAAGTGAGTGTAATGTGCATCTCCCAGGTATCTAAGGGTGTTGAACATTTAAAACAGTTCTCCTCCATTCGTATCTCATACTTCAACAAGCATTTATTTAATTCATTTCCTTTTGTTTTCTTCCATCTTGTTTCCTCTTTTCTAAAGTTATAGATATTATATAAAATGAATACATCAAATCAGTAAATTAAACCGAGAAGTTAAAATACATATAAACTTTTGTTTTATTTGTTTGTTTGTTTGTTTTATATTTCTCATAGTTATAACATCTATGATGGGTATTGTTGAATATCAAGTTGACAAGATCTGGAATCATCCAGGTGACAAAACTCTAAGAGAGAATATTTAGCCCATGAGTGAGTATCTGATTGAGTTAATACAATATGGAGGACCCACCCTAAAGGGAGGCAGCTCTGTTCCCTGGGTGGATGTCCTAGCCTGCACTAATGGAGGAAACTAGCTAAGTATGAGAATTTCTTACTCTGCTTCCTGAGTGTGGATGGAATATGACCAACCACTGTAAGCTCCTGCTGGCATGATTTACCCAGCATCATAAACTATGCACTTAGACTGTGAGGCCAGAGTAGATTCAATAGTCTTTTTGTTTGTTTTGGTTTTTGATTTTGGTTTATTTATTCATTTTTTTAAAAAGAGAGAGCACATGCATGAAGTTGGGAGAGGAGAGCAATAGTAAGTGCATAGAGGAGATGCTGAAGGGAAGGGAATGGGGTGACCTAGGTCAAAATATATTATCTGCTTGTATGAAATCCTCAAAAACTATGTAAAAAGGTGCCACTTATTTACACATATAAAGCATACTGTTTGACATGTCTGATGCCACCAATCAGACGTGTAATCCCAAATTTACCTTTATTTACTTAAAACGTGAAATTAAATACATTTGTAATAGTCTCCCAAAATAGACAAGAAAATAAAGCTGATCTGGTTAGAATCAGAGACAAGGAGCCCAACTCGCTCTAACACTGGATACGGTGGATATGCCACGTATCAGCTGTGGTTGGCAATCCTGCTTGTTTGATGGATGTGCTGTGCTTCCTCTAAAGCTCCTGTCGCTTCGTCTGGGCTCAGGATGGAGCCATCACCCATGCACCATCTGTCACCAGTGAGGACCACACTGCCTCAATGTGGTCATGTGCTAACTTCTGACTACAGTTATGACACAGGTTCCAACTGGTGGGGCTGAATCAATTGCCTGTGCCCGTGTACAAGACACATACAGAAAGAGCCAGGTATTCCCTGCCTTTCTACTGGGGAATGTGCTCCACCAAATAAAATAAGGCATCTGTGAGACATAAGAAGAGGCCCGAGCTGAGCACCAAGATGAGAGAGGACATCCTTCAGGAATGTATCTAGCAAGGCATTAGACTGTCTTTGCTGTACATTTTATGCAAACCCCTTTCTGGTGCAGCTTTTTATCAGTTCTCCCTCGAATCCCAGTGTATTCTGTATAACAGGATAATGTCACCTCATTCCACCATTCCTGGGCTCTAATTGGCTTTTTAATAAGGAAGCGTGGGAATTCTCGTTCCATATCTGGTTAGGCCACAAGACTAGGTACCTGGAGATTCAATTCTCTCAGGCTATCTAGGACTCGTTTGGAGGAAGCGTGCAGATATCCTATGATCTGCCAATGTTGACAGATTAGAAGTGATTATCGGGGAACCCATATTAAGAGTTTTTGAAGGGAGGTCTGTGGAGAAGCAGGAAATGTCTGAGATGATTAATGCTCACCCTCGGTGCCAGTAGAAGCATCTTGGCAGGTTTTCTCAAATCTGCCATCTTTGGCATGGGCATAGAAAAATCATTATTGTGTTTATTTAATTTGGGCAAAGCAAAATAGGATTTCTTTCAATGTCCAGTTTTACGAAATGATATGAAGAAGAGCTGAAATTAAGAGGTAACACTAAAAGAGGAAATAGGAAAACGACTACTTTTGAGGCTGGCTTGGTGCTGCTGGAGCTTTGGAAGCTGGCTGTGATCTGGTTTGGCTGGCACCTTAATTGACATGCCACACTGAGACCATCTTTCCCACCATCTGGGTTAGATGAGGCTTTTGATGAGGCTTCTTAGAAAGTGCTAACCACAATGTTTGTAGTGGTGACACAGACCAACCTATGACATTAATTGTGTGGCATGTGAAAATGAGATGTTAAGCGATAAATAAATAAATAAATAAATAATAAATCGTGCCAGAAGGGGCAGACATCCTAAATGAAATGAGTCTTGAGATCCAATTCACAAGCTGACTAATACTTCCTAAGGTGAAGGGGGACTCCTAATTCAGAATAGGTCAGGAGCACAGCGGTGGAGCTGTGCTGAGATGTGAGCACCAGACAGCTCAAGGTGACCTGTCGTGGTCATCAAAGCAGAAAGCTGTCCAACCATGGTTGGGGCCTGGGTTGCATCTGCCTTACACATTAAATGATTTTAGGCTTGAAGATCAGTTCACAACATATTACCTGACATCATATGTCATGATGCCAATAGTAACGATACGCTGGTAACATATATGAAAATGTGTAAGTTTCTGACATAGCGCCAAGGTTTTACATATCAATGTTTGAGGCAAAACAGAATGGAGTCGGTACTATTGACGTCTCAAAACGATGTCTGTAAGCTCAGATCAGCTGTGAGTAGGAGAACGGGAGCCTGGAGCTCTCTTCACCGAAATGCTTTCCAAAGTGTTTTTCTACATTAAAATAAAAGGTCACATAGCAAATGTGACACCTTCAAATAACAGAAATATGCTTATAAAAATAGCTCGCTTAGTTCTATACCTTTTTTCTGTCGGGAAAGTGAGCAGGGCCACTTCCCGCTTTGCAATTCAGTTCACTTTGCAATTCAGAACATGGAGGTTCAGACAAAATATTTGCCTTGAGGCCAGACAGCTGCAGGTTGCAAACCATAGGAGAAACGAGGCTTCCTTGCCTCTGAGACAATGGCTATAAAGCTGTGAAAGGATCCTACGTTTGCTTTAACATCTGTAAATTAAACAGCCTCTTTGTATAACAAAATAGAAATGAGCTGATTGGCTGTGCCACCCCAAGAGCGGGTTTTCCCTCCCCTCTGTTTATAATAACACTAACCATATTCGCCAGCTCAGCGAGCTCATGCACCAGGCAGGAAGGACCCACACTCTCAGAGCCGAAAGGCACCTTAGAGCTTCAAATCCCTGCTTCAACCGTTAAGAAACAAGTTGTCAGCTTATTTAATGTAAGCTTCTTCACTACAACTGCATTCTGGTCAGAAAACCTCTGTCTGTGCTCCAACTTGGTTCTCTTTATGGGATAAAGGCACCAGAAAAATTACCACACCAAAAATATTTGCTTTCGGTTAGGCAATGTTTGATATTATTAAGACAAATCTAACGTTTGAGCTGTAAAAGAAAGACGTGTATGGTCGTGACATAGATATGGGTTTTGTCTGGACATGGAGATTGGTAAATGATACTTAGAAACGAACAACATAAAGCACTGTGTTGACCTAAAACAGAAACTCTCCAGCAAAGGTAGAACTTGGCAGCCTTCCAAGTCCTCCAGCGGAATAAGCCACGAGTGGCCAGCAGATGGCGCTGTCGTCAGGTTGTATTTTTCACATGTAAACAACAAAAAAAGTAGTTATTACAGAAATGAATAAAAGTAGCAAAACTATTATCTTTAAAATGTTAAGTGGCAAGAAGGGACGCACAGTTGGATGTACACTGTAGAGTGATGTCTCTGGTGGTACTTAAGGTTAGTGTGGAGTTGTTCTTAAGCCAAGGACAAAACAAAAACCAAACCAAATCAAACCAAAACAACAACAACAACAAACTGTGGGGGTGTGGCTGGGAAGATGATGATGCCCTATAAGGGCACAGTGGGGATTAAGTAAGGGTGTGCAGTTCACTTTTATTTAGAAGTCTTCTTTTTGTCTTTTTGGTCAGAGACTGGGCAAGAGGAGAGATTTAAAAAAAAAAAAAAGATGCAGGATGTTGAAGCGATTGATTTCAAATGCCTTTCTTTGTAACACAGAAATAATGCTGTCTGTTGAGACTCTAGGACAGAAGGAAATCAAAACATTTGGGCAAAGCAGAAATGCTTTGAAATATGCAGGAAAGGGAGAAGGCAAAACAAAACAATAAACCAGCCAGGAAACTGGCAGTGCCAGCCTCCAACTGGTCTCTTATGTTTTCTCGTTCTGATTCTGATTAGAGCCACCAAGCCTTCCAACGACGAATTCCTCATGCGACCCCGGTGTGTCTCCACCCGTGGAACCCCAGCACTGGAGATGCCGTCCCCCCCGTGGAACCCAGCACGGGAGATGCCGAGACGCCAGAGTGTGAGCACTGCCTGCTATACACAGTGAGACCCTGTTTCAAACATCAAAACAACACAGCAAAACACTTGTGTGTATATTCAGATTTGGAGGAGTGGCACACGTCAGTCATGGCAGCACTGGCACAGCCGAGGCAAGAGGATCATGGTCGGAACACGGTCCACGGCCCACAAACGAAGCCATGTGAGAATTCTGAGAGCTTGTGAGGAAACTCCAAGAAAACGGAGACGCTTCCCGTTTTGTGACTTCTATTCCTCCAGAATGAGGGTTGTTTTTAGAATGTGCTCCTGTGTCCCTCCCAGGTGTAAATAGGATTGGATTTACTTACGATTACAGGTACATTGTACTGGCTGGTTTTCTATGTCAACTTGACACAAGCTGGAATTATCACAGAGAAAGGAGCCTCCCTTGAGGAAATGCCTCCATGAGATCCAGCTGTAAGGCATTTTCTTAATTAGTGACCAAGGGGGGAGGGCCCATTGTGGGTGGTGTCATCTCCGGGGTGGTAGTCCTGGGTTCTATAAGAAAGCAAGCTGAGCAAGCCAGGGGAAGCAAGCCAGTTTGCAGCACTTCATGGCGTCTGCATCAGCTCCTGTCTCCAAGTTCCTGCCCTGTGTGAGTTCCTGTCCTGACTTCCTTTGGTGATGAACAGCAATGTGAAAGTGTAAGCTAATAAACCCTTTCCTTCCCAACTTGCTTCTTGGTCATGATGTTTTGTGCAGGAATACAAACCCTGACTAAAACAGATACCATTGTTACTTAGATCATGTTTCCAAGTGTAGGCTGTCTACGTGACTGTATAACAACCTGAACTCATGTGACCTTTGTCCTTGATCTTGCTTAATACTCAGAATACTCAGAATACAAATTGTCTGCTGCCTTAAATAAACTTGGCGATTGCATGAGGCTTTACTCCTCCTCCTTTTAGGTTCCACTCTCTCAGGTTTGTGCTGCCAACTAGAGCGGTAACAACCATGAACTTCAGGCCAGCCTGGGCTACACAGTGAGACCCTAATATACATAGATATATATCTTGGGATATATTCAGAAAAGAGACTTCATATCTACACACACATACACAAAGGGGCACAGACACACAAAATGGTTCCCATATACTCTAGTCATGAGATTAAATTTAGAGGGGAAATTGTATGTTACTGCACACGTGAAAAGGGTAACATTTTAATCCCCTGTCAATTGTAATGTTTTTCTTCCTTGACCTCATGCTTGGTAGGAAAAGAGTGTACCACTGAGCCATAACCCAGCCCGTGACAGCTACAATTGATTTAACTACTCTAGAGTGTACTTTGGTGATTCCTGAGGAAGTTGCGGATCGATAGCTCTGTCCTAAGTATCTGCTCCCTGCCTTGGGAAAGCATTGTGTGCACCACCGTGTCTGACCTTGCCAGGAGGAAGAATGCATAATTTCCCTGAGATTTCAGTGTGAATCTTTTTTGATACGTGAGGGGTGTGTGAAAAGACTGAGTTAGTCAGAGCCAGACTGACAGACCCATGACAGACCAGGCCTAAATTTCTGTTTCCCAGCTGGGAAAGTTCAAAATAGGTCAATTCCAGGAAAACCCGTCTCTCATATGTAGGCAGCCAATCAGGAAGCAGCACCACCCACTAACCTGAGCCAAACTCTCAAGCACCCAATCAGGAGCTGTAAACGTTGAGTCATGGGCAGCCAATCAGGAGCTGTAGAACCTGCCCCCCCCCCCCCTCAACCATGCATGCAGGTCCTTTGCAGAATAAACTGTCTTGGTCTTTGACTGCATACTGTTTGAGTCTCAGTAATCATTCTTCGTAAATCACGGACCCTTACACATATAAATGAGGTTACTAGTGCCACACAAATACATTTTTTATTTAAATATTTATAAATGACACAGCTTTAATAACAGATGAAACATTTAATGGGAAATATTAGACATTCTGTTTTAATGCCTGACAAATTTGCAAATTGCCCTTTTGTTTCAGAGGTGTTTGACCTCATGTACACCGACTTCCTCAGGTACCTTTTAAATCTCTAGCAAATATTTGGGAGAAAAACACCTTGAGGGTAAAACTAGTACACTGATATTTAAAATGAATTAGTAAATCCCATGTTTTTGTTTATGGGGCAGGCTGAGATGAAAAAAAAATTGTTAATTTGCCTTTTAAAAATCCTATCATTATAAAACACACAATTAAATTATCCACATGAAAAATAATCCTTTAATTCCTGAGAATCTGCCTATAGTGGCAAGTTTTACAATTCATTCTTGTTTGAGGACACCCCAGTAGAAAGTAGCTGAGCTTCTCCGTGATGGGTATTATTGATCTTCAGCGTGGTATAATCTGAACTTGCCCACTCAGCAGGCCGTCTGGGCACACCTGAGCAGGACTCTCCATTAGGTTGGTATGAGGAAGACATGCTCTAACTTCGGAAGAGAAAACTTCTGCTTTTTTCCTGCTTCTCTTACTGTCTTGCAGATGCACTCACTGACTAGATCGTCATCATTTTCCTCTGACGTGAGCTTTTCAGCTTTCCCACATGGACTGAAGACCGGCATCATCGCTCCGCATCACCGCTCTGCCATCGCTCCAGCAAGTGTCAAGGCTGTTAGTACCAGATCGAGGCAGCTAGGGCATCTAGCTCTCCGGTGTGAAGACAACTATTATTGGAGTATGTAGACTATAACATGTAAACCAACCTAATAACCCCCTTTAACAGCCAGTATCTACCCTGTTCCTCTAGAACAGTGGCTCTCAACCTTCCTAAAAACAGTCCCTCATGCCGTACTCACCCTCCAAGTATAAAATTATTTCATTGTTAATCCATTACTATAATTTTGCTACTGTTGTGAATAGTAATATAAATATCTGTGTTTCCCAATGGTCTTAGGTGACTCCTGTGAAAGGGTCACTAGATCCCCAAGGGGCAGAGACTCACAGGTTGAGAACCTTTGCTCTAGAGAAGTTCCCCCCCCCACCATGTAACCTCTAATTAATATTTTAGAGTGGGGGAGGGGGTCAGAAAAACAGAATTTTCAGGAAGACAGAACCAACATCAGAATTTTAAGAACCTCCATCTTTCTGTTTGGCTAGCAAAAAGGTATTTAACCTTAAGAAAATAGATTTTTTTTCCCTAAGGGTAGTTACATATATGAGTTATAAAGGCATAATTGTGCATAAACATTATAAAAACAGTACACTGCTCACAAACACGTGGAGGTAGGCCTTAAAACTCAAATCCCAACACATCATATCTTCTCCGTTTTGCCACAGAGTGTTCTATTTAATAGTTAACATGAGCACAAATTTTTAAGAAAAAAGTATTACATTTTAGAACCATTTTTTATTGAAGCACCAAAATCCATAGATAAAATTAAAGAAAAAAAATAAGACAATGAATCAAAATCGTATCAGTAGAAAGGAGGATGTCTACGTGCTTATTTGATATAATTATCAATTTGATATTCACTAATTCTTATTTGCTCCATTTTGACAATCACAATAACACTTCATTGTACTGCAGAACGCTGCTCAGAGATTTATTTATGTGTATGTTTAACAGTAGAATGTAATAATGGTCCAGTCTAAGCTGTGAACAGCAATATTTTTTTCGTATACTCCATTAAAACATTTTGATTGTATTCCCTATAATAAATTACGATGTTTAGAAATGATCCTTATTAGAGCGATACATCTATTAAGATGTATAATCTAATAAGATGTATAAGATGTATAAGATGTAATAAGATAAGATTCTCTTGAAAACCTATAAATATTAAGTGGTCTGAAACCCCGATGAGCACCCAGAGAAAAGTTTGAGTATGGAAGTCTCGGGAATCCAGGAGTGAGAAAGGAGCACCAGATATCTGTGCTTTCACAGAGCACCCCTCTTTGGTGGTACTTGCAAGCCTTGAATGTTCATAGTACTTGAATCGGGAGCCCCGTAGCCACGTGAGGAAAACACTTCCCACAGAACCCTCCGCATCTGCCGTAGACTTTGGTTCCGTCCTGAAGGTGTAAAGAAGTAGAAAACACAGGAGACTTTTATACAAGCTGGCAACTGTGCACGACACAGGAAAAGTACCTGCTTTGAATAATGGGGCTTGTGTCCTAGCCAAGGATCCCTGGAAGGGCCGCTGTCCAATGAAGGTCACGTGCGGGTCCAGAGGGAATGGACAGCCTACGATTAGTGCCAGCTGCTGTTCATGTCAAATAAACCATGGTAGGATTTACACACTTCATCTCAGCACGCATATTTTTCACCTGAATATTTATTTGTATTGGTGAGTTGATTAAAATAAAACCTCTAATTAGCAGGCAGATTTAAATAGTAGACAAAATTATATTATAGAAAGTTGGCAATGAAGATACGCGAAGCCGCCTATGCCTTTCTCAATCGTCTCAGTCATGTGTGTGAAACACAGCATGAAGAATCGCAGAAAGTGGGGTGATGGGAACAGACACAAAGGGGCAGAGGGCAGAAGTCCTGATCGGAATTGGACTAAAACCGGAAATAGGTTCAGGCTGCTAGTCTGAGGGAGGAGGGCAGAAGTGGGAGGGGCATGTGCTCTGTGCTGCCTTCATTTTACATACAAACATCAAAAACACTAAAAACAAAATCGTGTTCATAGACCCAAACGTTCAACTCTGGTCATTTTCCTAAGAGACATAAATTGTTCTTAATCCAGAGAAGAAAGGAAAGGTGGAGAAGACACTGTTTGGTGGTTGAGACTTTGGTTGTGATCAGAAGCCCTTAAGCTGCAGAGGACCCTGGCTAGCAGAGGAAAGGAAAAGGAAAACTCCGTTTTGTGGATTTTTCTTTTCCCAGGTGGCTAGAGTGGGAAGTGCAGCCTTACATTACATTTTGTGGAACACGAATATGTTTTCATTTCCGCAATTATGCTTGGCTTTCACGAGTCTCTGTTTTATCCTTGGTATCAGACTTCAAACGACGCTGTCAGGAACATTTTAACTTAACACATGAGATTCCTCACAATTAAATAAGAAACTAAATTTTAGAAGCTATAACAAATAGAAAAAAAATGAAAGATTTTTTTTTTTTTTTTTTTTTTTTTTTTTTTTTTTTTTTACAAAATATTACTATCCTTCTGTGACTTTAGCCAAAACGCATTCTTTATATACAAGCAATAGATATTTAAGAACTGGATATGTGAAAGCCAGGATATTTCATTAAGTTCTCTACATTTATAATAATTTAAACTGAAATTTTGTATTCCTCAGAAACAAAACGTTTTAAGACTAGGACACAGAAATGTTGCATTTTGTCCACAAGTACTAGTTTTAATTGGAATGCCACAGGCCATATTTACCAAGATAAAGAAAAGTTAGAAAAGACCGGAGAGGGTGACGGCTGTGGAGGGGTGATTTCTGAGCAATGTAGATGAGACTGCTTACAACCCAAGCTCGCTCGCTTTCCCAAAGAGGATCTGTGCACTGTGTTTGAATTAACAATTAAATGATTTTAATAGTTACTATTTTATAATATGGGTAAAATAGTAGGTTTTCAAAGTAAATGGCTCTCGGGGTATATTTTTAGCAGATGTAGTTTTTTTTAATAGAATGATGAGAATATATTATGATTTACTTCAAGTTTGTCCTTCATCTTTTAGAAACACCATATGACATTATTCATATTTGTGTATATGTATGCTATGTATCTATGTGTTGGCGTGGGTATGGGGGTCTGTGCATGCAGACCCACATGTGCACACATGTGTGTGAGTACATGTGGAGACCAGAGGTGAACACCAGGTGTCTTCTTCAATAGATCTCAATTCTATTGATTGAGACAGGGTCTCTCATTGGAAGTGAGCTCACTGATCTGGTTAATAAGTGCCACAGACCCTCATTTCTTCACTCTTACCCTGTAGCACAAGTCATAGATGCAGGCTCAGGACCTGATGCTTAGATGGAAGGCACTCTACTGACTGAGCCACCTCTCTCTCCCCATACAGTTATTTCTATAGACAAAATAGCAGTGTTTTCTAGATAAAGATAGACAATGAGATTTGAGTGCTGCATAGATGTCCCTAATCACTGAAAATGCTTTGAGGATATTTGTTAAATTACTCTGTTTAATAAACCCTTTGCTAAACCAAAGTAAGGAGATAAATAAACCCCATGTTGAACCATCATTTTAAAATATTAGACCCTAAATCTCTGTTTGGAGTTTTGTTTGTTTGCAGTCCTGCCATACTGGGGAATTGAACCTTGGGACAGGTGGTCTAAACTGGATGGATGCTCTAACAGTAATCTACAGCCTCAGCCTTCTTTGCATTTTTCATTTGAGGAAAAGTCCCATTAAACTGCCCAGGCTGACCTTGAATTCACTCCAGAGCCTGGCCTTGAACTTGCAGGTCTTTTGCCTCAGCCTATGAGTAGCTAGCATTATAAGTCTATGCTACTGGGCCTGGCACAGTTATATTACTATCTTTAAGAACATACATTCATGTCCAGTCAAAAGGTCCAAATTCGAGATTCGTGCTCCTGTGTGTGTGTGCATGTGTGTCCCATATTTGAATTTGTGTGCATCTGTGCCCCACTGTATGTAGCATAATTCCTAATATACTGTAAGCTTCTAGTCATTGTCCTCATGTGTGTTTTCCTCTGAGGTTGGGGACTTTAGTGCTAGCTCATAGCACAGAAGCAATTCCAAGGCGCTTTAGTTCTACAGGACTTACTGGGGATCTGTGGATGATGACCGAGGCATACCTCCCCTGAGCGAGCCACTTCGCTGTGTTGGATATCTTTATCCCAGTTCCTGCTAAGTTGATGCTGAACTGCCCCTGTATGGAGAGAGAGAGAGAGAGAGAGAGAGAGAGAGAGAGAGAGAGAGAGAGAGAGAGAGAGAGAAGAGAGAAACATAAATGTTTAACACTATTCTTGCCTGGAAACATCAAACGACTCAAATGATTTTTAAAACCAGTGAAGCAAGCTGATCGACCTTGACTTAAAGAAAATGACTCGGTTAAAGAGTTTAAAGTCTGACTACAAATGAGTCTTCTCAATTACACGTGCAATCAAGAGTTAATACCATGTGATGTTAAAGCAAGTCTGGCAGGCCTTGCAGTCTGTGACACCTAATGCCCAGGGGCCTGTCACAGTTGGGGAGTCCTTAATGGAGGAGTGTTCATGGGGATTAAGATGTGACCAACATTACCGTCTCTTTTTATTCAAATTTTGAATACTTTTTGGTAGTTTTTGTGGCACTACATCCGTTTGATGCATTTCCTGGAATCTTCTCTTATTGGGACTCCTCTCTCCTCCTCCTTTTACCAACAGCTCAAAACCGCTGATATTTTTCCCCTGTGACATCACCTTCTAAAGACCCCACAGGATGTGCAGACTGTAGTGGCGCACCGCTTACACACCGCTTACACACCGCTTACACACCGCTTACACATTATGGTGTGTGTTCCATAGAGGCTCATGTCATGTAAGAAGTATTTTTGTGTCAAAATAGCTCAGGTTACCTTTGTTAGTAATAAGCTTTGAACATACGCATATTGATAAATTAAGTGACCAAGGTGGTGTCACGTCTTATTCTTTACATAAAACAGACAAGTATACCACCTATCTCATCACTACATACTTCTATGTTCATCTTTAGTAGTGAAATTATATGCACATCAAATCATTGCTTTACAGTGAAATTCTTTATAATTTATGACCACTAAGTGCTTGGTTTGTATGTCTACTCTGTGCTCCTATACACCAAAGGATCATGGGAGAAAGGGCCAGCAGGAGGGCAGCTTAAGAAGCCCGAGTAGACTCCAGAAGTCTTTTCAGCTGTGATGAGTATCAGCAATGCTCCAGGTCTCAGGAGTTAGGGTCTGTGGTGGTTTCGATGCTGCTGAGTGTTTCAGGTAAAGGCTTTGGGGAATCACCTCTTCCTGTCTTTGTACTGTAAGAGGGGATTCCTCTGTCAATATTGGGTCTCACTCTGCCCAGCAGCAGCTGGTACATCAGTGAGACACAGGACATAGACTCTGATTGCTGCTGTAGAACCAGACATTTGGGCTGGGAGGTGTGTGCATCTGTGCACTGAGGTAAAGGTGTAGGTTCCCTCTCAGTCACACCAGAGCGTGGGTGGCTGTAGTTCTCCCCCAAACTGAGATTGATTTCTTTGAGAAACTCATAAGCAGCATGGGTTGGGTCATAGCTGTGCCTCTGATCTTAACAAGGTTCTGAGGAAGAATATATTTTTCCAAAGGCTTAGGCCAAGGGAAGGAAGACTCAGGACCAGGAAGGTATTTTAAAGTGAAAGTCTTCATGCTTTATGATCACTAAGTGGAGTTCAGACTCCAAGCAACAAGGCACCACACACTTGTGACTCTAGTCCCTAGGAAGACTAGAGACACAGTTGTAGCAGGATGGTTTCCTGCTGCTGCTACTGTCTGCAGTGGAGCGATTGGAGAGGAGCTAATGTGGGAGGAGGAAGAGAAGAAGGAGGAGGAGGAGCAAAGAAGAAAGAGAGGAATGGGGAGGAGGAGATGGCTGAGGATGTGCGCGTGTCTCTAGCAGTCTAAAGTAGTTATAATATCTAGGTTAGGTATTGGGTAACAACATTAATTGTGTGGGCATCTTGTTAATTAAGAGCATTTCCAAATATATAAAGCCTTTGGATAATAATTAAGCTTTAGAGTCTCATTTCTACTGGATATAGAGTGGATGGTGGGATGATCTGGGCTCAGCCAAGCATTGTGGACAGTGTGGTGGATTGGCAGAGCCAGCCACCATGCTGGTGTTTCATAGGTACCAGGTCCTGTGCTTCTGGCTGGCCGGAGCTGAGGTCTGAGCCGAGCAGCGGCAGAAGCATGAAGCAGCTCTTGACCTCCAGCCGCTTCTAGTCGGGAAGATGGTGGCCACTTAAGAACAAGCCTGGGCTGGGTGCCACATTTTTTAATATTACCAGCAACACATAGCAGTATCCCAACCTTTGTAAAGGTAGGTAGAGCTGGAAGGACACTTGGATCAGGATACATGTGACATGGACTTAGAGGGAGGCCAGCAGTGCAATGAGGACCTTAGCCTACAGAGAAGCAGGTGCCTCTCAGCAGCCTGGATCCTGGGCTAGTCCAGTTCTAGGTGGGCGAGCAGTGAGGAGTTTTGGTCTGAAGGATGAAGTTCAGTCAAGCTCCCATCCTCTGGAACATGAGGCACTTCATCTATCCCACACTCACACCTATTCAGCACCCAGATGCATTGTTGTGGGGGTGGCAGAGTTTGTAGATCTCTGAACCATGTCTAGCTTCATAAGAGCTGAGCTGCTAGGGGGTGCTGTTACTTCAGCAGATAGTGAAACACTCGGGTTCTAGGGTGCTGTCACAACTGTGATGCAGAACAGGTTCTCAACATGTGGGTCACTACCTTTTTGGGGTGCAATGATCCTTTTACACTTGCCTAAGACCATCCGAAAACATAGATGTTTATATTACTATTCATAATAGTAGCAAAAAAATTACAGTTATGGAGTAGGCATCAGCACAGTATTAAAGGGTTGTCGTATTAGGAAGGTTGGGAACCACAGTGCTAGAAGGTAGAGAAAAACCAGCTGTCCCACCACAGAGTGCCAAATCAATGAGATATCTGATTTCCAGGGCGGAACACTCCCACCCTGGGCTCCAAGTCGAGGTTAGCCCAAAATGAGTCTTAGGGTAGATACAGAGGAGGGCTGACATGTAGAAAGATTTTTAAAGTGAGAAAAATCTTTGTAATTTTGTGTTTGATCTCTTAGCTAAAAAAATCTGTAAAAAAGAAGGCATCTGATTTCATTAAAATAAGTGAAACACTTTCACTCTGATAGATACTTGAATGGATGAAATGATGGTTGGTGGAAAATGAAATATTTGCAAACATCACTTCTGGTGAAAGACCTTTGTGTATCCAGACTCTCGATACTCACCAATAGGAAAACAAACTTGGTGTCAAACAAGGACAAAGACATGGACATTTACCTCATTAAGCAAAATATACAAATGACCAATAACCCCAGGAAAAGTATTTAGCATCACTATGCACTAGAAAAATGTGAAAGAAAAACCACGACTAGTAGACACCACTTCTAGTGGTGGTTTTTCATTACTTGACAACACAGAATGCTGGTAAGGACACGAAGCAGCAAGGATGTTCATCTTTGCTGGTAGAAAAACAAAATGGTGCAGCTCCTCTCCACAATGTTCACCAGAGAATATGCAACAAAGGTCCTAAGGATTCAGCTTAGAGAAATGGAAATGTATTAACACACACACACACACACACACACGTTCATAAATCATAATTTCCAACATCTGGGAACAACAAGTGTGGAAGAGAGGTACTGGCTTGATCCACTGGTGTTACTGGATTGTGATTACTTCTCCAACTCTCTGGGAATCAAATATTAATTAAAGGACAGGAAACAAGGCCCGTACCAGGACTCTTTGGGAACATCTACCTCCCACTTGACATATGTATTCCCAAGTCACATAACACTCTCTGACTTCATCTCACGTTCAATGTGATGAAGTTTATTTTCTCTAAAGAACACCATATGTGTCTGTGCTCTTTTAAGCATTCATATCCTGGGGTACCCAGTCACATGCAAACACAGAGGATGTGGTTTTGATAAATCCCAAACAACGAGAGATGTTCTCTCTGTGACACTGAGCATCTGGAAGGTATTCATGCAAATGTCATGTAACTAAACACAGAATCTGGTTTATACATTTGACAGAACGTCGCCAAAAGAATACTGGGCACTTTGTATTTTTGGTAACTGTAGCCTGGGGCAGACAAATACAGACTGAGTATGGGTGACACAGTTCCTTTCAACAGCATCTGTCTGTGCCCAGCACAATCTAATTTTGGCACAAAGCTTCTGCATTCCAAAAGATGTTCAGAACCACATGAGGAGGCATTGTACCCTAAAGGCAGAAAATCATCTTATTTCTGCTACTTCATAGACTAGTTGAAGTTTCTGACAGAGGCTTTTGACATGGAATATCTGTCTACTGTAAACTAAAGTATGTAAAAGTATTAAAGTATGTTAAAGTATGTAACTACTGAGGGTTACATACTTTATGGCTACATAATTTCCTTAAGATATTTGTGAGAGAAAGGTGTTAGAAGGAAACAGAAATAACCATCTTATGAATGTCTGCTTACATAAAATCTTCTCATTCACATTTCATGCTCATCAAGAAATTTCTTGTTTATAATAATTGTCTCCCTATTACTTCCTACACGGAGAGTTCAATGAGATACAGATTTTGATTCTACTTGATAATTATGTGGTTTCCATGAATACCAGTCTCCTATGAATTTTGCTGATAGGTCATTGAACAGCCCTAAATCAACATGAAAGGACGAGGACCAGATTTCCAGAATTTGGCAATCTCTCTGAACAGAAGTCTTTGGAAGGACTCATATCACCAAACGGTTCATATATCTCATGGCATCAAATATACAACCAGATGGCCAAGTTAAAAGGAAAAGGGTTGTTAGAGAGAGTTCATCCATCCTGACATGGATTGGCCATTGGAGAATTAATCTCCATGTGAGAAGGTCAAAAGGACAGTGCCATCAATAAAAGGAGGCTGTGTGTTATGGCAAATGTCATTTAGAAGGATAGAACTTTTTAGGTCACACATTGCTGACTTCAGAGAACCTGTCTGAACACACAGACAAGGTGTTTGACAGGAAGATGGTCTCAAAAGGGAAGGGAACTTCTGGGGAGAGAATTGAAAGAAGTCCATTCTAGGCAGTAACCATCTATCACCAGATGAATAGAGGAGACAATAGAGGAGGAGGAGAAGGAGGAGGAGGAGAAGGAAACATGGACTTGAGGGTACCTAAGCATCTTCAACGACTGAATGAGGATTCTTCTGCAAAGTTGTCTGCTTCCAACAGTATAGACAAGAAGGCTGGAGAGATGGCTCAGTGGGCAAATGTGTCTGCTATACAAGAACAGGAATTGAGTTTTGATCCCAGAATCCATGTAAAAAGCCAAACATGGGTCAAAAACACCTGTAACCTCAGCATGAGGGGAGGCAGAGACAGAAGGGTCACTGAGGCTTGACCAGCCTAGCTCCAGGCTTAGTTAGAGACTGTTGTATCTTTAGATTAAGGCAGAGAGCAATGCAGGACACCTGAAATTCTTCCCTAGCCTATACATGCGAGTTTACATGTGTGACTATACCACAAACAAATACACTTCATTCAAATGTGTGTGTGTGTGTGTGTGTGTGTGTGTGTGTGTGTAAAATCAAGAGAAAAACTTCTTAGAGAATTGCAATTGCAGGTTAATGAACCAATGGACACTCTCTCTAGCAATAACTGCTGAAAATTATGAGGCATGAAGATCATTTAAATGTATGACTCTGAAAATCATTCTAAAGTTATACAGCAAACAGAAAATTTTTTATTTAGAAAAATATATTTTATCTAAGTAGGAACAGTTGATGATCTAATGATAATAGAAAAAAATTTAGTATGAATAAAATAAATATACAAATGCAAAAATCCTTAGATACAGCAAGAAAAACACTTAAAATTTATAGCTATAAAAGTATTAAATAGAAGAAAATCTCAAATCAATAATTCTCCACCTTAAGATTCCAAAAAAAAACAATATAATATTCACAGATAAGTGTAGCTTTCCCCCATCACCAAAGAAGCATTTTAACAGCAGATAAAAGACATGATGGGAATCCACAATTGGTCAAAATGTGATCAAAATTGGTAGACAGTAGCTAACTGTCCACCGTCAGTTAATACATCTACAACACAACCCACAACAAATCCAGAGAGCATCTCAAAAAAGGGAGCAGATTGTAAAAGCCAGAGGTCCAGGATGTCTTTTGTGAAATAGTGTCTTTTATATACACAACCATGAAGACTCCTAAATCAGACCTGTACAATGATAACACCATCGTGGAAGGGGTAAGCCTCACAGGGCCTCTACCTAGATGAAGAGCTACAAACTACTAATGACTGTCTCAATACAGGGACCAGTTCCCAGATAGGTTACCCAACCTCAAGGGACTACTGATAAACACATACAGATATAGGTTCAAGTATAAGACTGGGTAGTCCTGTTTGTTTGGACTTCTGGCAAGGGTGTCAGACGTGTGTTGAGCAAACCTCACATCACAACCTAGGCATCCCACAGAGAATGGACCAGTAGGATTCCGCAGTGCCTTTTAGGACACCCCTCATCTTTTAAGGATCTACAACACTTTCCAGTGCCACCTCCCTGAGAGTCCATCACCTATACATGGTCCATTGAGAAACACACACCCAAAGAACTGGAGTTACCATCAGTGAATAAACCACACGTGCTTACGGTCCATCTGTTTACCTTTCTGTGTGCATCTGTTCATTCCCAAGGGCCAGGTTGAAAGATTAAAATGACGACGTGTCATGGAAAGAGGATCTGAACAAGTTTTAGGTCTTGCTCTTGAATCTTTGAAATGAACTTAATATTGGCTAAAGTGGTTTTCCTTCAGCTGGTTTATAATGCTTAAAATAAGGGCACACTGAAAGCTTTGGATAGCTAGTTTTTATGTTTCGTGCAATGTTCTGCTCAAGAAAATTGATGAGGAGAAATACTGACTTTTTCATCATGAAGAAAATAAGTAATGAAATATGCGTGAGGTACCTGTGGGCATCTGGCAGCACTGTAGCAGTCTCCAGCTGTGGCAAATGGAACTGCCTTTCCAAATAGTGTCTGGGAAAAAAGAAGATCCATAGCTGTAAAAAAATAAATAAATAAATAAATAAGGCAACTCATTACCATGGAAACAGCAATGTCCTCCTTATTTTCAAATATGCAGTTTTCATAGTATCTTAAATATATTTATATGATCAGTTAAAATTCTCACAAAATATTACCACTATAGCATATAAGATAGCACTACCTCAAAATAGATACATTTTATTTAACACAAAAAATATACATGGCCTAAATAGTCCTTTAAAAATCACAGCTACATCTGAAATTAAAGAAAAATATGAAAAAGTAATTGAATGGTTTTTTCAAATTTATTTACCCATAGTACTTCACAGCAAATCTCTGACATAGATGGGGTGGGCTCAAGAAGAAAAATCACAGAAGAACAAAAATTCTCTTCAAAGGTAGACCCTTCATGCTAAGGCAGTGTGAGCCCACGTGTGCTGTATCTATGCCAATTCACTGGTACACTTCTTTCCCTCTTTCATTTGCTGACATTAGCAACACTTGCTGATTGTCATTGTCACTGGAGATTCCATACAAAAGACCACAGCTAGATTCACTGGGATCGAAGACAGGTTGTGCACGGTCCTCAAACTCAGTTATTGCAACCACTCACACTTGCATTATTCGTCACTTAAACAAGGTCCCAACAATGGCTGTCAGTGTCACTGAGCTGATTCAAGACATTGGCAGGTCACACTGCACACCCTGTGATGTCACGGGGTCCTTTGGAGGCAGTCCCCCCAAAGGAGCATTTCTGCAAATATCTCTCTAACGACAGGTATGAAAACTGTCAGGCCTTTCATAATCCACCAGAGGATTTGTGTGCACCTCCCAAGCCTCAGTCAGTGTGGTCATGGTGAGCTTGCATGCAGAGTGGGTGGAGCCTATACACCACGGGTTTGACAAACAGAACAAATAGACCTATTCAAAGATAGGAATCGGTTAAACACGTATCCTCTATTCTGCTGCTTCTTTGTGGCACCATAGAGTGGAGCAGAACACAGGCACAAGTTTCAGAGTATTTTACCGTCTCCTCCAAAAGCATGAGCAGTCAGCAACACCCGTTTCATAATGATCACTGCTGGTGTGTGCATAGTCTGCTTGCCTTTGAGGAGGTCCAGCACATCAGTCAGACTGTCACCAGGCATCATTCCTTGGATTCTGGGCAGGTATGTCTAACTTCACATGCCCAAACTGAAGTGAATTTACTACATGGCCAGCGTATTGCTGGATCCATATATACCTGTGGCCTGAGTAAATTACCAGTTAATTTCTAGAAAGATGGCATGTTCCTCAACCTCAGTTCTCTGAGCAGGTCTTCATCCCTCCTCAGTGGGCCTTAACTAACTGCAAACTGGGACAAGTCACTCTCATAAGAGAAACTTAATTCCATCATGTGTGACATTTTGATATAATATCTGTCTTATCTGATACAGGATTATTTGAAAGATAAAATGATATGATGTATGGGAAAATATAATACTCAATAAACTATAATCTAGAACTAATGTATTACTTAAAATCTTACCCAAAATAACCTTATACATATGTTAAGAATATTAATTTCTTTGAATTTAATATAGTTAGGGATTTTTTAAAAGTTTGATTTGAAAGAGAACTATCTTATTACTGTCATTATATAATGTTTGTATCAAAGGTTCCCATACTTCCTGTCATTTCAGAGAAAGTATGTATCTAATAACTGTAAATAAAACCATTCTGTATTCAATGGTTCTTCATTATATCCCATCATGTATACCATACATTGCTGTATTTTACCTTAGCAAATGGAGTCTTTGTGTTTTCCAAAGAGTCCCAGCACTTACTTTTGATTTGCATGGAAGCGAGATCTACTCTCACTTTGCTAAATACAGTGTATCCTGCAGGTAGGTAGTCGTTTTCACATGCACAGTCTGGCCTCCTGCTTCCGTTGAAGGGACATTCATAGGGATTTTGAAGTCTGTAATAACATTGGATATTTTAGTACTTGGTGCATTTGTTAGATCCCCGTGTGGCAAATGGTGAGCATAGAAGAGGTAAAACAGAAGGCACGCTTCTGTCCTTCCACACCACAGTACAACACATTAACAGGGAAAGAGAAGCAGAATTCTCTTTGGGTAACACATGGAATTCTCACTGGGAAATTCAAGGACTAGATGTACAAAAAAAAAAAATTGAGATGTTAACCTCCTGCTTTTGTTACTAGAATTAATTGCATTTCTATGAAAATAGACAAAGTCTTAAACTTATCCCTTCTGTATTACCTCACACTCACCCTCTTTGTGATTACAGTCTAACACATGACTAAGGTACTAATGTGTACACCTCAATTTCCTGTCCAATATGTAAGTGATTCCAATTCTGTGTCAGTATCAATGAGCCCCAAAGTGCACAGAAAGTATAAAGTGTCTCATACCTAAGGCCATAGATTTCTGAAAAGTTGTCTTCACCTTTGACCAGTGGTAAATATTCCCTAGGATTCTCCAGCTGCATGCCTGAGCAATGGATCTGAGGGAATACACAAATATCTAGAAAACATTTTTCAATGACAAGGTCAATGTGAAAATCAATTCGAAATGGCCATCATAGTACCTTCAATATTCTTCCCCTGACATTAAGGTCATAGTCACCATCCTTGGTAACGTTGTTTGTAACTTGGATTTCTTTGCAGGTGGTAAGTAATTTACCTTCAAAGACAAATTAATGCAACAAGTCAGGATGGAACAAATCCCATGCAGCATGGACTCCGACCATCAGAACCATCACTGTACTCTGAAGGTCTGACAGTTTGTGTTGCAGGGCGTGACAGCTGCATAGATCTATGCTGACATTTTAACTGGAACTTAGGAACACTTGATGCTGGGAAGAGTTTGGAGTCTATTACTTACAGTCATTGGCATAACATTTCTTTTGGGCATCTGGCTTTAAACGCTTTAAACATAAGTCACTGGGCCAACCGTTCTCAGTCCTGCACGCTACTCTTCTCTCCATTATCCCATTTCCACAAGTTACTGAGCACTGTCAACACAGTAAAGTTTGAGGTAAAATAGATAACCAATAATGAGGCCAGGAAATCCATACTGCCTTCTCCAAGACTAGGCTCTTTCAGAACAAAGTAAGGGTCAGTCATGGTTAGAACTACAAAAGATGCAGAAATACTCCAGGGCTGCATGGTCACTGAAGTGAAAATATTCTTCAGGATGAGCCCTGCAGCTATTGTTTCTCGGTGGCTGGGATCTTGTTTATTTTATACAGCTGAAACAGTTGCACACTGCAATCATCTAGTAAACATTAATTGATGGGGCTTATTAAAACTCCTTATATACATAACACACTGCAAATAGTAAATATTAATCTCCTTTACTACTGTTATTACAGCTCCTTAGAGGTTTTTCTCTTCTGATAAAATTACAAAGTAATGTCATTGTATTTCCATTAATTAAGTTGATAGAATGCAGTGTAACTAATACTTATTGTGTATAGATTAGAGAACGCTACTATTTTTCTTCCCTTCGCTGATAAATTTTTCTGAAGTACCTACATAAAGTACAAGCTATTGTACATGGTCTTTGAGGACTATGAATGAGGATTGTTGTTATCTTCTTACAAGTTAGAATAAACACAGAAAGAATAAGAATATGCACACAAATAACTAATGAAATAGATTTTACACAATGGCATAGAAGATAACTTGGAAGGTCAACTTGAAAATGCAGGTTACCAGGCATTCTGCCTGTGAAAAGCCTTATGCAAAGGGCCCCAGATTCAGAATTCTGCACTGACCTTGCTCCACTTCCCCACTTTCCAAGTGGCTACACGCAGACAGCTTCTAAGGTCGCATTTGTACGCCTGAGGAGAAGGCATCACAGGACACTCCCCATAGCCTACAGGCCAAAGCTGATGGAATGCATGCTTCTTAGAGGACTGGATCCTAGTGCAGTATGTAATCTTCTGTGGAGAAGTGAACCCACAGTTACCTGCGCACTGAAAAAAATGCACACTGGTAAGGAAATAAGGAATCCTGAAACTTGCCGTGATTCCTAATCTCTCTCAGGGGCTTCCTATGTCTCCTGTGTATCAACCACTGCAACTCGATTAACCAGCTTCATTCACAGGTTTGGAAACAAAGGGGCATAGAGGTTTAGGCAACTCATACAGAGTCATACCAGAAAATGTGGAACATTGAGATCCAGCCTGGATATTGTGTCTGAGGAGCCCATGAGGTTTCTCTCTTTCCCTTCTGAACTCTGTTCTACTCTACCCTCTTTCCTGTTCTCGTTATTCTGACAATCTTGGTTACTTACACACTAGAATCTGAGGATAGAAAGGACTCATAAATCAATGTGTTATTCCTTTTACAGGATTGTTTGCCTACTCTGAGTCTCTTAAATTTTGATATGAACTTAAGACCAGCTTGATAAATTTGTGAAAGCTAGTTGGAAAGTGTTTGTTTTTGGTTTTTTTTTTTGGGGTTTTTTTTTTTGTTGCTTTTTTTTTTTTTTTAAAGAAGTTGATCAAAACCCTGTGGTTAACCGAGGCTCAGCAGAGATGCCAAGTGAATCCAATCGGGGAGTGATAGCCTCCTTCCACAAGTTGTCGGGTTCTGAGAGAAGCCATGTGCAATTGTAGGCGTGGGTGATGACTTTGTATCAGAAATGGAAATAATCAAAATGCGTCAGACCTAGGTATATGAACTGAAGTTACAAGACTCAGAAGGAGATACAGGTCTGCATCCTACAAGCAGTGATTTTATAGATACGGTGCCTAAAACCCAGAGAACTGCAAATGTAAAGGGAATAATGAACTCAACATCAAAATTTAAAATGTGTATCAAGAAAATATTGGGCATGGGAAACCTACCTTTTAGTTGTCAGAGCCCAAGAGACCTTTTCCTAGACAATATATGCCCCTGTCATAGCCTCCAGAACTTGAAAGTAAGACCCTATTGCTGCAGACAGCACATGACTTGGAGGAACTACCTAGAACTGACTGGAAGCTTCCTCCCTGGGGACAAGATCTCATAGTATTGGAAGGTATTATGCAAACTGCTAAGGCAGAGAAGCAATAAAGACCTGTCCTGCAGGGAAGCCTATCCTGCAGGAAAGCCTATGGACTAACAATATCCAGCATGGCAAGATAGATTCATGGGTGAGACAGTGACATGTATCTTAGAACCTTTTTGTTGTTGTTTTTTTTTTTTTTTTGTTTTGTTTGTTTTTTGTTTGTTTTTGTGTGTGTGTGTGTGTGTTTTGTTGTTGTTGTTGTTGTTTTGTTTTCCGAGACAGGGTTTCTCTGTGTAGTCCTGGCTGTCCTGGAACCCACTCTGTAGACCAGGCCGGCCTCAAACTCAGAAATCCACCTGCCTCTGCCTCCCAAGTGCTGGGATTAAAGGCGTGCACCACCACTGCCCGGTGTATCTTAGAATCTTAATTGGACTTAAGGGCCTCTTACAAAGAAAAAAAATCTATGCCCTGATTCGGTAAACTAGTCAACTACCTACAGCTGGTGATGTCATGAACCCTACAGAGTGGTTCTCAATCTTCCCAATGCTGCAACCCCATAATACAGTACCTCATGTTGTGGTGACCCCCAATCACAGAATTATCTTCAATGCTGCTTCATTATTGTAATTTTCTACTGTTATGAATTTTAATATAAATATCTGATATGCAGATGGGTCTTAAGCAACCCCTGTGAAAGTGGAAAGTGGTCACAAGCCACAGGTTGAGACCTGCTGCCCTAGATGAAAACTCGCGTTCCTGATCCAGTTCAATTCTCAACTCTAGTCTCAATCCTGATTTTACACCCACAGACACATTGTAGCCCTAACCAGGCATCAAAGACACTTCTTTTTGGGGGAGTGGGGGGCCAGGGTGTTTTATGACAACAACAGGAAAAGAAACCAAGCCGACCTTACCTGCGATGAGTCTCCTGTAACCACCATGTACTTGCAGTGAGGATTCCTGCACTTTTTGACCGAAACCGGTTTCGTTAAGGGGTCACAGAGACTTTCATTCACTTGTATGCTTTGTTCATTCGCGCATTTCACCAGCCGATAGGTCTCCTTTTTCTTACACGATGTTGAACACTGGAAATGCAATTGGAAAACCAATAACACTTTCCTACGTGCACGGTCCTTGCAAGTTTGCTCATCAAGCTGTGGGTGGAGTGGTATGTAACTGCAGAGTAGAAACTCCAGTGGGGAGGCAGGAGGATGAGGAGTTCCAGGGCGGCCAGGGATACAGGAGCCTCTGTCTCAAAATAAGGCAGCAGGGAAGACAGGGCAGAGATAGAAAGAGAGGAGCCGGGGCCGGGCGGGGGAGGGTAGTGGGGAAAGGAGAGTTCAGCAGATAAATTACGGAAGTGCAAACCTCTGACCCCCCATGTAACACACGCGATGACACATGGCAGCTTTCACAGTCACATCACACGTACACATTCGTACACACACGCATTCACGAGGTGATGTTAATAAGGTTTTTAAAAATGACAAAGCATAGGAAAAGGCCAGGCCCGTGGTACCACTCACATCTAGCCAGTCTCCCGTCGTCCACTGGTACCTCACGCAGTCCTGATGCCAGCACTGCCGCCGCACTTGAGGCCGGGTGGACGGATCACACATGTCTTCAGACACACGACCAGAGCCTCTCAGTCTGCAGTACACCTCCCTTTGCTGCACCCCTGACCCACAGGTCACAGAGCACTGCGAAGGAACCCGGAGGGTTTAAACAAGACAGCCAGCAAATACCAAATCACATGCTAAGAGCAAAATAGAGCATTGCACGGTTTCTTATTTGTTGTAGACATGGCCTGACATTATATCACACATTAGAGAGGAAAATCTATTAAGTGAATGTGTTTACTATTGTATTATCTAGAAATTTTAGACAGTTAGATAGATAGATAGATAGATAGATAGATAGATAGATAGATAGATAGATGTATAGGTATAGGTATAGATATAGATATGGATTTTTTTAAACACTGTTACTCACAAAATACTTCAAGTTTTCCAGAATTTGTCAACTAAATCAGGCTACACTAGATGGTATCCCAGTGTGGTAACCCTTTCCTGAAGTAAATATACTTCACATCTATAAAAATCACCTCATAGGGCTGCTACATTGTTTTAGATGACACATAAGTTCTAACATTATACCCATTATTTACCACCAACCGAGAACCTCTAAGACTTTTGATATACTCACATTGCTGTGTGCAACACCTATTATAATTGACTCTCGGTATCGGGGGATCTAACTATCTGCTAAGCTGTTGACTCTCGATTTTCTTTCCTTGGGCAGGATTCTGGGAATGCTTTTGTAAACTGTAAATTCTCCAAGACTGGAGCTCCAACTTCAGGTCTGGGCTTTTCCTCCCCAGGGCTCACCAAGATTCCCCCTTATCCCACGCTCAGCAGTGCAAACCTTTTCTACTCATGCCTTGGGGCTCCTCCTGCCCTACCTGGTACCTAGTTCCAGAACCACACCCATGCTTTGATACTTGTTACGGCAGCATCATTGTGGTTTGAAGCCTTCCTTCTTCACCTGTCTGAGCTGCTACTCATTAACACCTTAAACTGGGGGTCTCATAGATAACAGACACTGACATCTCTCAGGTGGGAAGTTCAAAATGAAAGCATCCGAGTATTCTGTGTCTGGTGAGGAGATGCTTCCTGCCTCACAGATGGTCATCTTTGCATCTTCACACATAAAACGGAATATGAGATCTCTAAGTGCCCCTTCCACATGGATAAATCTATCAATTATAGGGGTTCTACTCCCCAAAGTCCCTATCTCCAATAAGATTATCTGGAAGACAGGATTTTAACATATCCACTTGAGGGGAACACAAACACTTAGCATGATGAAGGCAAGTTGAAGCTTTGCTCGCTGTGTTGAACCACACTGCACTGAGTTGGCTCCTGGAAATGGAGACTCGGCAGGTTTTCAGCTCTGAGATGGCAGACATTCTCAAGCCCAGTTGTATCCATATAGCAGATACTGACTGAGAGCTGAGAAGCCAACATTAACAATACATAGAAGGTTGGAAAATATGTATCAACTGTGAATTTGGTTGTTTGTATCTCCTGTTACTCCAGAAAGGATTGGGGATCAAATAGGGTAATAGTGGTTGAAGGCTCACTGGTATTCTCAGTAGAGATAGGATAAGAAAAAATTCTAGTTGTTTCTCAAACTCTCTGTTTTTACAGCGACCCTAAGTATCAAATCTCCTCTTATCTACTGCAAAATATTTTTTATTATAAGAAAAAGTATTTAAATCTCACAAAAGCTAAGATCTGAGTTTACCCAGTGACTTAGATTCCTCTTACAGACCGTGGCAGCCTTCGATTAAGTGGCTGCCAAGGCTGCAATCCTTCTGGCTTGCATATATAACTAGAAACCACAGACTTCAAAAAAGACTTTCTGTCTCTTCACATCTGAATACTGCGCACATCTCTGCAGCTTATGTTGACCTGCATGCTATGCTTAAGCTACTGGGCTCTGCCAGCTCATCAAAAGTCATCTAGCCCTTATCTCTATAGAGATAACAATGTGTGGTAATGTGTGGTTTGCATGGAGCATATTAGGCAGACTGATATGCAGACAGGCATGCAGTTCAGCTCTTCTGAACTTCTTACAAAAATGATTAGCCTATAAAATAGTCCTGTTTTATAGTCCTGAAAACATTCCAGACAGTCTGAGAAAATAAACTGTATTTGGACAAGACCCTCACTGTAACCTTGAAGATGGAGTCTTAGAAAAAAAAGGGGGGGCTTGTTTGGTTTTGCCTTTTGATCACAACACACATTTAGAAAAAAATCATGGAGGCCTTGAATAGAAGTATTAGATTATAGAATTCTATATTCTCAACATAGCTCTCTTCTGTAAAATGAATACATACAGAGACACCATGAAAAGGATGTAATCCTCAATATCGTTTCCTACATCAAATCTGTCTAAGTAAATAAATTATACTCTTAACATATTTACATATTTGATAGAGATCATTGTTCTTTACAGAATTGCTCAAAACAACAATATTGAATCCATCTTTCTCTTTACTTCCTTTTCCCACAGAGTGTCTGTCATACACTGGGGTCTCAATTCTTCTATCTATCAAGTAGCTATGGAATCTCTATCATAGCCACCTTGTTAAGGCAGTCGAATAGAGAAGAGTGTTCTTTTAACACCTTTCTAAATTTCCCAGCATGTTGTCCTTGATCAAGAGGAAATGAGTAGGTTCAGGGTTTCCCCATCATCTTTCCCCAGACCTACAGTGGCTTCCCTGGGTATGCAATAGCCATCACCTACATTCTTACGGTGTGAACTAAAAGATGATAGTGTCAATATCTTGTGTGATTTACCCTTGTCTTTAACGGGTATGTCTGAAACCTACCCCATGTTTGCTTTGACACCACTACTTCAGGCTAGCATCTTGGGCTGTCTCAAAGACAATGGCTATTGTGTTTACCACGTACCTTCCTTGACACACGGCCACACTTGTTTTATTTTGAACACAGTGAATTAGTTACAAAAGGACCGGCCATCTCTTTATCAATGGACTCCTCAATGTTGTCACGTTTTGGGTTTGTTAAGCACAGGGGGACCATTGTACACCTCTGGTCCAAGGTGCGCAGAACATCAACAAGATAGCTCCCCCAAAGACAGCGAAATACTGAAAAGTCACTGGGCCACAAGATCCACAGATATTTTCAACACTTAGTGGACAACTCTTAAGATGAGCTCAGGGTGAACCAAGGGGGCATGGCTGGGAAGTAAGGGAGAGATTTGCTCTTGTTGGTCGCTGGCATTCCTGTGGGTGAGAACCCTTCTCTGCTGTGTTATATCTGTCCATCACTGTATCATGGGGAAGCTTTTCTGGCCTTTGGCCATTTGCCCCACAATAGTAAACCCATCACCCATTCTATCAAGTTGGCTTTGCTTACTACCAAAGATGAAATGATGCAAGCTCTACTAAAGGAATGAATGAACTTCAAGGGCTTCAGAGGCAGAGGTAAAGACTAAGACCAAGAAAGACACGGATGCTCAGTACAAAGTCTGCCTTCTTTTTAAATTGATTTTTCTTTTCTTGACATAGAAGTCAGCTCCATTCACCCACACAGTCCCTGGGTCTGTGACAGAAACAAATAGCCACTTGTGTGGCTCCTGCTGTTTGATTTGTTCTATAAAAAGTATTGACACGAAGCCAGCGATTGCAGGCTGTCCCTGCGCTACATCTGGTAATGTGTTCTACACATGTGTGATTTCAGAGGGACTCACAAGATAATCGCTGCTGGCCTCTTTGTGCCAATTGTATAAATTGTAGCACTGCTCTAATGTATTTACCATAAACTGAGTTCATTTCTAGTGCCACCTTGCGCAGTGCCTCCATTACAAAGACTGATGTGAAGAATGACTGGCCAGATTGTTCAAATGACTTCTTTCAAAGGCCTGCATTTCATCCAGTATATGATAATGTTTTCAATGTAAGTATTTAGTGATGCATGTTAATGACTGCTGCTAAACAATGATAAACATTGATTTATAAGACCATTTGTGCCTTCTTTCCAGATGTGTGGCTTTAGGGGAAAATTAAATACTTGAATCGTGAAAAAGAGCAAAGGCACTCACCACCCATTCACACACACCACTAGAAACGGGGGGGGGGGGGGGGGGGCTTTTGGATTTGTGTTTTAGAATCCCAGCTGTGCTTATTAACTCCACACTGAACAGATCCATCAGTGTGTCAGCTCCCAACTATGATACTGAGTGCCATCCAGATGGATCCTGTGCCCAGGGGGGAACTTCCTGAGTTCTTATCTCCCTTGATCAGGGCCAACCTAATGGACAACTTACAAAGAATACAATTTAAATAGAAGAATCTCACTCTACTCTTTCCATTCTAGGGACCAGTCAAACATTGCCAAGTTCCTAATACACCCACCCTCTGCAGAGGCTGCCTTTCCTATGGTGACACCAGAGGTTTTTCCACTCACTATTAAAGGTACCACTCAAAAGCCAACTGTCCATTAAAAACTATGTAGGTTTGGGGTTCTTGTCCTTGGATAGGCTGAAGCATACATAGAAACACCTTTCTTTCAAAATTGAGATGTCAGCCTGGACCTTATTTGTTTACCAGTTCCTTTCGTACTGAGTCTTCTTAACCCATCCAAAGCTACCTAGACCTCTCGCCACACTCGTTCTGTCTCCAGTTGCAATTCTGCGTGCAGTTTACTAGCTGTCTCTCCAGGATGCAATCTTAAGTCAAACCCAAGATTCTGAGATGCAAACAAATCCATTACTATATACATCACTGTGGATACAGTTTGTTGTTTGGCAAACTAGATAATATTAGAAGCCTTGAACCTCTCATCATTGGCCTAGCCTCTGAATTTGTAACCTCAACAAATGAAGTCACTGAATTATTTTACCAATAGAATTAAGTAAAGGCAACAACACTGTACAGTGTTGAGTGTAGCTACAGTAAAAGATGCCTTGAAGGAATAAAACTTTCAAAGTTGCTAAAAACAACTATTGCACTTGGGTTGTTAAAATGTAAAAATAGATTTCTAGAGATGATAGATGATAGATAGATAGATAGATAGATAGATAGATAGATGATAGATGATAGATAGATAGATAGATGATAGATAGATAGATAGATGATAGATAGATAGATAGGTGATAGATAGATAGATAGATAGATAGGTGATAGATAGATAGATAGATAGATAGGTGATAGATAGATAGATAGATAGATAGGTGATAGATAGATAGATAGATAGATAGGTGATAGATAGATAGACAGATAGATAGATGATAGATAGATAGATAGATGATAGATAGATAGATAGATGATAGATAGATATATAGGTGATAGATAGATAGATAGATGATAGATAGATATATAGGTGATAGATAGATAGATAGATGATAGATAGATAGATAGATAGATGATAGATAGATAGATAGATAGATGATAGATGATAGATAGATGATAGATAGATAGATAGATAAGTGATAGATAGATAGATGATAGATAGATAGATAGATGATAGATAGATAGATAGATGATAGATGATAGATAGATAGATAGATAGATGATAGATAGATAGATAGATGATAGACAGATAGATAGATGATTGATAGATAGATAGATAGGTGATAGATGATAGATAGATAGATAGATAGATAGATAGATAGATAGATGATAGATAGATAGATAGATGACAGATAGATAGATAGATAGATGATAGATAGATAGATGATAGATAGATAGATAGATGATAGATAGATGATAGATAGATAGATAGATAGATAGATAGATAGATAGATAGATGATAGGTGATAGATGATACATATATACATACATATAGATAGATAGATAGATAGATGATAGGTGATAGATGATAGATAGACAGATGATAGATAGATAGATAGACAGACAGACAGACAGGCAGTAGAGATGGCAGGTGATGGTTGTAAGATGCCACATACCTCCCTCCATTTATTGGCTTTCCATGAAGGGCATCGTCCCGATCTGCAAGCTTTGTGAACTCGAGGTTTATGCAAGTGACTGCAATATTTTTCTTCTAATTTCCTTTGGAATTGATCAATGCAAAGAACATCGCGGTACTTCATACCTTTACCACAAGAGGCTGAGCACTACAGAAAAATGTAGAGGTACGCTTAATGTATTTTTATTAATGTATCTTTAAGAAAGATAAAATGAAGTAACCAAAACAACATTGCTTCGACATCCTTGTCACACGTGGTCTGGTATGCGCGGTTCATGAGTATTTGGAGTTTGCCAGGTTGCTCTGAACTTTTAATTGGTCCTAACAGTATAAAATTGCTATTCCTCCTTTGTCCAAGATGTACTAGGCATAGGCTCTGATGCATAAAGACATAAATTTTCTAATGTTAAAGACTGCTTTCAACTATTTGTATGTAATGTCTAAACCTGAAATTAGGCTTGATACAGAGTCGCCATCTTGTATATTTGTATAATCGTGTTTTTATGGTAAAATATATGTTTCTCAGTAAAAACAAAACATCCTCATGGTCACTCAGTATAGCAAGATAATTAAGTGGATTTTTATTTTAAATCCTTTTGTATCTGTATTTTGTACCATTGTGTCAGGCGTATCTCTATGGAGCCTTCCAATATAGACATCGAATTGCTTGAAAATATAATTCCATGTGCGAAGCCAGTGTCGTGTAGCAGACAGGTTGGCTTTGGCATGAAATACTACTTTTGTATAAATGTCTCCCACTGGGAAAGAGAGGTTAAAACACCAGTTCTACAAACTCATCATAAAGATCAACCTAAGAGAAAGAGTATGAAATCTCTGATATAGTCTTATGTGGACTGTACTCATGTGGGTTCTTACAAACTATTAGATTCTTCTTCTATTGTTTTTCTTCGTGGAATCACAGGGAAGACCCTGATAATTTCAGCATGATAGATAGACCATGGGAAAGTTGAGCAAGGAAGACCTGGATCCCAGCGGAGTCTAATTTACACCAATGAAGAAGAAGTGAGTCTCTCTCACCAGCCTTTCAACAGCCCTCGAACTTATATAGTTAAAAAGTCTTTTAAAAAATGAGTGGACATTTGATTCGCCTAGAAATATGTAATATATTGTGAGAATATTAGATAGTATATGATATATATTTGCAATAATTTATAATTATATACATGTATATACACACATGTACACACACATATACCTTATGAGGGCAAGAACTTAAACTGTAGCATCTACATAACAAGATGTGTGTGTCATAAAAGCCTGTAACTCCTGCTTCCAGAATCCTGCATTCTCCCTAACCTCCACTCATGTGTTCATACCCATGTGTGCATGCATGGGTGTGTGTGTGTGTGTGTGTTCTGTGTGTGCATGTTTTTGTGTGTATGTGTGTACTCAAGTGCACATACTCTTCTTATCTAGACTCATGCACATACACAAAAATTGAAGTCATGTGATGGAGTCTTAAGAGAATCATGTTTGTTCACAGACAACGTATATTTGTTTGCTGTGTTGACCATGCATATCCACACATATAGCTTAGCTATTCTTGAAATTTCCTAAAGTTCTTCTAACAGTGCCAAGACCTCAAGAAATGAAAAACAAACTTACAGACTATTACAGGTATTTTCAAGAATGACCAATTCATCTACAAAACAATTGCAATGGGGAAAGAGACTGAAATTGAGATTTTAGTTTAGAATTCAGTGGTATTTATATGGAATGTAAAAATGTGGTGAACCAAAAGTCACTCTTCAGAAAGCAGAACAGTTTCCTATTACTCTTCAACTCTTTCTCTTTCGCCTTATTTTAATTAACTAGAGTTATCTTGACCTGCTTAGCTTAACCCAAACTATGTTTTAAACATACTAAAAGTGAAAACCAATATTATAAACATATTTCGTAAGAAAAAATTTTATTCTACAAAATTAAAATCAGTAAACACAATTTCAAGTATATTTCTTATCTGCTCAAGGAATGATGATGCCACTCTTGTTTTCCTTTGGCTTGTTCTCTCTTTGCTTTATGATGGTACACCCAGTTCTAATCAAAATTCTTTTCAAACCTGGTATTATACAACTTGTCATCATATTTTTTTTTCATTTCATTTTATGTTAAGGGTGTTTTGTCTCCGTATATGTCTGTTCACCACATGTGTGCAGTGCCTGCAGAGACCAGAAGTGGACACTGGATGCCCCAAGACTAGAGTTATAGATGGTTGTGAAACTGCCATGGGAAATAAAGGAGCAGCCAGTGCACCTAACTACTGAGCCATCTCTCCGACCTCATTATTGTAACAATTGGGCCACAATAATATCCTCCCCCATTTTAATGTTAAACAATGCTCATTATTTTCTTTCCTAGACTAACCAGTCTTCTCCTAAGGCCCTTAATTTGTCTACACACACACACACACACACACACACACACACACACACACCTTCAAGCTAGAAAATCTACAAAACCAAAGATTTACAAAGTAATTTATGCTTTGGACGAACTTGAAATAAAACCCTTTCTCTTAAGCTCTGAACAAGTACAGATCAGTTTCCCCTGAGTTCTAAGGAAGAGTAACTGCAGTATTTTATCACAGCTGATGAATGCCACGTGGGAATTTCTCTAAAGAAAAAGAGAACATGCTATGGACAGAATTATGTTTTCATTGGAAAGAGGCAGCATCACAGTAAACAATAGTGAAATGTTACTCTCCTCCTTCTCCCAACGCATTCTATATTCTGAGCTGTGAAGACTACACAAAGTAGTCTGTTTCATAGGAAACACCCAAACAGGGATTGCTTCCTCTGGTGCTACAGAAATATCTGCTTTTTTTTCCTCTCACATTTTTTAAGCATTGACATTTTATTCCCTTGGAATTTTATTAACAAAGCACAACCTTTTCTTGAATTCTTGTCACTGGTACATTTTCTTAAAAGTCACCTTGATCCTCAATATTGATCGTCTTAAATTGTTTCAAAGCTTGCATGTTACTTTGCAGGACAATGACTTCCACAGTGAGTTCTCATGCGGGTCTACAGCATATTCTGGTTACAGCTATCACCCTCCTCTCCAGTCAACCTCCTGCCCATGTCAATTCCCTTCCTCTTGTCTAATGGCCACAGATGGTTCATAACTACGAGGACACTAAGAAGCAATAGTGAATAAACATTCAGGTATTTGTAGAAAAAATTTCTCATAAGCAACTCCTGTCAATAAAAAAAGCCTATGGCCAATGAGCTGAGGAAGAAATAGGAGGCGGGACACTGGCAGGAAGAGAGAGGATTCTGGGAAATAGTGAGAAGCATGGGCGATTTGCCTCGGATCGCTGAGGAGAGGGATGTAAATCAGCAGGTGGCTGAACTTCGGAGAAAATAAAGAGGAGATTCATCCCAGACTTGGACACATGAAGCTGAGGAGAGGTAACTAACCATATGGAAGACATAGAATAGTTTGAATGAGTTAAATACGTTACAAGCAAGGCCAAAACTTGTGGCCTAGGCATTTATTAATGCATAATTAGTCTCAGAGTCATGTTTCCAGGAGGAAGGGAGAGAAAAATGGATTTATGTTTTACAGGTATTCATATTAAAGATGCTTACAAATGAGGTGAACAGAGGTGTCTATTAAAATCGGAACATTTGAAGGAAGTGTACAGTTTGTAAGCAATAAAATGGAGAACCTCTGGGCTTCTTAGTGTCTTCTGAAGCTTCCTATTCCAAGAGAACTCAGTTTACACTGATAAAGATTAACTCTAGGATAGGCATATACTTCTTTTTACAGAATACTTGTATAGAATTATAGAATGAATTTCAGGTACAGATGATAGAAAAAAATCAGTGACTTAACTGTGGGGACTTTTGACTAGCTCTAGAAACACAAGCTGCCAAACAAATACAGCGAGAAAATGGAGGTGGTCTTGATCTCGCACTCAGGAGCCTTTGCTTCTCCAGATGCTCATAAACTTTTAAAATACAGAACTTTACTGTTTTCTGACAGTGGGAAGCATATACTGGGAGAATTAGTATACATGCTAGTTAGCACCAACCAAACAGCCCTGCAACACATCTGTTGTCTTCTAGCTCACTGGTATACAACCTTCCCTGTACAGACCTTCCTGTTTATGTGACATTTGTAAAATAACATCTGTATAAGGATAAAAGGGATATTGTTTTTCTTTACAAGAAAAAAATGATTAAACAAAACTAAATCTAAGAACGTTTATATACCATACCATGGAAATTGTAAAGACATATGATTCAATAAGGTACCAGAGCGTGCTACAGAACAGCACACATTTTATGTGGAGCCAGCTCAGAGATGTTTTCCAAGACTGAAAATAGAGTTAGGGCAAACAACAAAGAGGTCAGTGAATGAGACAGTATATAGTGACACTCACTAGAAAGGACTCTGCCCACCCCATGTCACGATGCCTGAACCCGTAGACTCCTTCCTCACCAAAGCCACGATGCTCTCAACCCTGTCTGTAGTTCAATACTGAGCTCTGAACATCATCTTTCTAAACATCATCTTTCTAAAATCTGCTTCACATTCTTTCTGTGATAATAGACATTTCTCTTCAGCTGATCTGTGAGGATCTTTGACTCAGAATGCATGTGCTTAGGTTGGCTTTTTACGGATCCTTTCTTCACCTTCTGTTTCTCATTTGCTACACTCAACATGCTATTCTTTGCCTCTTTTTCTCTTGTGGTTAATAAAACAAACCAAGAACAGACACACTGAAGAGAAACATGGAGAATAGAGAGACCCCAGAATCACTTGCTCCCAATTAATAATGTGTCACAAAGATTGGAAGAGATAATTGCAGTCCACCATAGGCCAGGAGAGAGTATATTCACCCACTCCCTCATGCTCCTCTGACATGGTACCAAGTCCACTGGGTCTAACTGGTTTGAGGTGGCACATTCCAAATTCACTGGTTGCTTACATATGCTATATGCTTAGTTCCTCAGAACAGAACCACCCTACACACACACACACACAGACACACACACACACACACACACACACACACACACACACACACACTCCAGGGATGGATGAGACACTGAGACCAGGAAGATTGAAAAGTTACAAGACTCAGGAAGTCTGTCTCTCAGGTTACATACACAATGAACAATTCCTAGGGACAGGAGACAGGCATAGCAGCTTGAAGCTTGTGCAAGGAACTGTGAGAATGCAGCCTTAGTAAGTTGTCATTGTCTTAGTGATGGAGATACCTTTGAGTCACCCGTGTTCCTGTAAGTAACCAAAAAACATGACTGGCTGATGACCCTAGGATTTGCTGGACTAAACAGTATGTATCTAGTGCTGTATCTGGGGTGAATAGACATTTGTTCATGACCCCTCCTCCAAAGCCAGGCATCAACAAATTAGTCATCATTTTATTTTGATCCTTGGAGATCCTGTAGTTAGTTATCTGTAAAAAAATATTATCTGGTCTGCAGATTAGAAGATAAATCAAAATTTAAAAACTATGAAAATTGCAATCATGTATTTCATTTGCTTTTAGTATAGTCTTCTCTATGACTCTACACACATTCACATGCAAATGCACATATAGTTAGTTTCTTTTAAAATTTGGGATGTATTTTTCTATGTCATATAAATTTTATTTATACTTCTCTAAGAATAAATATGAAAGCTAATATATAACTGTTGGAATGTAAGTTAATATAATCATTAAGAAAATAGTATGAAGTCCCTCAGGAAACTCAAACCAGCGTTACTTTGTGGCTCAGCTGTACCCACTGCTGCCTGTGCTCCTGAAGAAATGAAGTCAACACACAAAAGAGAAACCTGCACAGCCACATCATAGAGTGAGCATCAGCTGATGAGTGGATGAGGAAAGCCTGGCTACATGTGTACAGTGCCTGTGTGGTCAGCCACTGAGAGGAACATGACTTGGCTGTTTTAGAAATATGCCTGGAAGTAGAGCTGATCTTGTAGGTGAAAATAGACAGGGACAAAAAGACAAGTGTCCCATGCTCGCCCTGCCTGATACAACCACAAGATCCCGACATGATTACCTGAACATGGCCTGGTAGAGAAAAGAAAGGGCTGGGAGCTGAAGAAGGAGGTCGGTGAGACTGGTGGGGTAGGGGAGTGGTCAGAGCAGGGTTAGGCATTATGAAGACGTCACAATGAAACCTGTTAGCTGGTATGAAACTTGAAAGGATTAAGTATTTATTATTAAAAGTAAAAACAAAATGTAAGAAAGAAAACAAATAGTCAACACAAGTGGTATTAGAAACCGGATGGGAGATAGACTCTGACATCAACATTGAATCTTAGTGGCCACTGACATATGCTATTGAGGATTTTAAATTAAAAATGTTTTTTTATCATGTAAATTCTTTTTCTTAATTAAAAATTTCCTGGGTGAATTCTGTGTGTGTGTGTGGGTGGGTGTGATCTGTCTGTGTGTCTGTCCCTGTCTCTCTCTCTCTCTATATATATATATGTATATATATATACACATATATATATATACATATATGTATATGTGTGTATATTTGTGTATATATATATACACATATATATATACATATATGTATATGTGTGTATATTTGTGTATATACATATATACATATATGTATATGTATATATATGTATATATATATATATATATATATATATATATATATAATATTCCATATCACCACCTCTTCTCTAATATAACTTTTGGCAAGTAAATTTGACAATAACCTATTTTTAAAGCTGACCTCTAATAAATCTATTAATTCACTCCAGGCCAGTTAGTAAACATTAGCGCTACCACTGAACAACTGGACCCCAGCTTCCCCACACGCCTCCTCACTGACATATATGAAAAAGCATATCAAGAAGGAGACCTTGTCATTTTGCAATATCATTGCAAAAATCTTATGGAAAAAAAAAAGATGCTTGTCAAAACTATTTTGCAAATGGCTAAAAATTGGGTCTTCCAGCTACTACAAAGTAAAACACAAATTGACATAACCTTCATGGCTTTTCTCAGACATTTGGTTATTTTAGTTTTCTGATGTATTAAGTAACTTCAAATATATTAGTGATTACAGTAAGAAACACAGCACTGACTATAAGAAAATAGACTGTGGGGTGCTGGGAAGACAACACAGTTGGAAGAGTGCTTGCTTCACAGGCATGGACCTTAGGCTCATGTCTGTAAGCAAACAACCTTGAACAAAATTAAGGAAGGTACTACTACTCAGTTTTGCTTGGCCTACCAAATTTTTTTGAGTTTCCCAATTTACTTATACTGCTCCCTAAGTGACAGGAGGATTCACACACCCTTTCTGTTGCAGGAACCTTAAGGCCACAGGAAGTTCTTCTTTCCCTTACAGCCTGGGATCCCTACTTACTGCAAACTAGAAATCGTTTTCACCAAGACAAGCCAACTGTGCCTGAGATGCCACACTGTAGCAGACAGAGCGGATCAGACTAAATTCCAGGCACTCAGTTGGACCATCTTTCCTGGCTAAGTGGCAGTCGCAAGCTGTCGATGAAGTTTTCGATTATTATTTCATAAACATATTGGCCTCATTTGGTTCTTTATTCAAAGGTAAAGCTTGGTAGGTATGCTCCTCTGGTGAGGTAGATTTAAATTTTGATACTGGAAGATCTCGACCGTAGATAGCCACTTCGCTTAAGAATTTCAAAATAATGTTTTAGTGACTATGTTTACTTCCTTTGGAACAGTGTTTATGAAATGAATGACCAAAACATGAACTAAGATGTCAGTAGAGAAATGAGAAGGAGTCCAGTGTCAGAAGTCACTGGAACAGAATATTCCAAGGAGAACAACATGAAGACTTTCTCTTTTTTTTCTCTCTCCTAAAGAATTATAATAGGCCAGGCGGTGGTGACGCACGCCTTTAATCCCAGCACTTGGGAGGCAGAGGCAGGCAGATTTCTGAGTTCAAGGCCAGCCTGGTCTACAAAGTGAGTTCCAGGACAGCCAGGACTACACAGAAAAACCCTGTCTCAAAAACCAAAAAAAAAAAAAAAAAAAAAAAAAAAAAGAATTATAATATAGCAAGTAAACAAGTCACTTTAAAAAAAGATTTCTAATATAACATGTTCTAAATAAAATTAAAACTATACCTAATCCCCAGCAATATGGTTTTGAATATCTCCAGGAATCCAGAGATACCTCCGTATCTCAGAGAAAGTCTACTATAATTTGTCTTAAACATGAGCCCCCTGCAGCTGCTTTACAATGAAGGGCATCAACTATAACTGACAAATGCTTCCACAATTGAATTTCTTTGTTATAAGTCAAAGAAGAAAGGAATTAAGACAGCACAGTAATATAGCGGTTGAGAACAAGAAAACAGACAAAATATGCACATGAAGACCATATCCTGGGACACGGTCTGCTACTGCACTGTCCCTTATTCATGGCATTTCCAGATTGGTGCCACTGACAGTTTGAAAGTTTAATGGAGTTTGAAGTTTTCCTGTGATATCTTTTTGTTTGAATATGCAGCTTGAATGTAACAGCATTTGATTATGAAAATTACTTACTGTTGAAATAGTTATTCTCTTGCATTGCACCTAATCATTTAAATTTCTTAGCTTTAGACAGTTAAGATTTTTAAAATCAGATTTATCTGCAAAGTGTTTGCCTCCCAAACCAAAGAACAAAAATAAATTCCACCCAACAAATATACTCAGCACATTTCCTTCTGTTGAGGTCACCATGCCAATCATAACTTTTAAATTTCTTTCATGCTCTAAATTTTTGACTGTATGTAGATACATCTTCATATACACACAATAAATTTACATGTCCAAGTTAGAACTGTAAATTTAAAAAAAGCAGAGTGGAAAACCATTGTGACCTCTAACAAAACATCTCAAGGACTGAACTGACTTTCTTTAGTAGGCGCTAATGAAGTCATTCCAAACATGTAAAGCAAGATGCTGTCCTCCAACTATAACCCTGGAGGTTCTGACCATCACTGGAAGAATCAAGGCAGGAAGCTGGAGCCAGGAGCTGAAGCAGGGATCATGAGGGATTGCTGAGCTGCTCACTCTCTTATATAAGGTTCACCTATTATGGAAGGCACCACCCACAAAGGACTAGCCCTCCCACACCAGGTAGTCAAGAAATGCCCTAACAGGCCAATCCCCAACTCAGCTTTCCTCCTCCAGGTGACTGTAGTTTGTGTCAAAATGAAGTCTCATCTGCCTGGGGGAGGATGGAGGGAGGGAGGAAGCCACCAACACAGATGTTATTGAACTCACCTCTATTTTTGCTAAAAAGCAGTACTAAATGTAATTCTAATTAAAAATTCAAGCATCATCATCATCATCATCATCATCATCATCATCATCATCATTATTATTATTATTATTATTATTATTATTATTATTAAGACAGGTTCATACTATGTAGCCCTGGATGGCTTGGAACTTGCTATGTAGATCAGGATGGTCTTAAACTCACAGAGTCTGCCTGCCTCAGCCTCATAAGCACTGGGGTCAAAGGGCTGAGCCCTCTCACTTGGCTGAAAGCATTATTTGCAGCAACAAGTACTCGGGACAATCTGCCATTATTCTAAAGCTTGTAACTTACTTTAATCTCTGTATCTAAAAGTACTTTTTTATTTGTTTCAGCTACAAAAGAATAAGGATTATTTTAGACTTCTTTCATAATGTCTATTGCAAGTGAGACTTCCTGTCTGGAAGATTTCCTGTCTGGAGTTTAAGACTCATCTGGGGACCTCAATGTTTACTTATTTTAAGACAACAAAAACTGTGACTATGATGAGAATAGTGGAAATACTGCCCAGTTTTTAATAATTCTTTGAGAGGCATTGTCATGATCTCATTTTTTTTCCTGATGCCTTTATAAACCACAGCAAGCCAGGAGATATGCTCTATAATTGTTTTTGCAAGAATGTATGATACTCTCAGTAATAAAGATCTTACTCATACCCTCTCTGGGAGCCCACAGCCAGAACCACGAGCATCTGCCTTCCTGGATAGTCAAACTGAAATCTGTTCAGTGTGGGCAGACCACATACACACACACACACACACACACACACACACACACGTGTACACACACACACACACACACACACACACACACACACACACACATACCACAAAACTTAAGAGAAAACCAGTACCAGCAAAAAAGATTGACCTACTCCATTTCTACAGACACCTTGTGAGCTGCTCTGGGAATTGACAGAGCAGCCAAGAAGTTTGATTTTAAGCAGGGTTGTACAGGTCCCAAAAGGACTGTGCATCAAGCGCTCTCAGTTGAGACGTGCATTAGTGTTCATTATGTAAGTGTTCTGGGCATAGAAAAGTCAGAGCTGGGATTAGAGAAAAGCCAGACACTGTACAAACTAATGTCTACTTACACAACAAAAGTGGCAACAGAAGGGCTTTAGGAACTAAATTTATATGTCAGTGAATTTAAGCCTATGTTAAATAATTACTCTAAGCACATAGAATGAATGATTTTTCTTAAAATTTAAGATGGTTTTTTTTCAAGTTCTAATACCAGGTAGTGATGGAGTGAACAATAAAAACACATGGGATAGGGAATCAGACACTTACATTTTGAAATCGCTGTCAGTAACTGGGTAACCCAGAGCTAGATATTTATTGTGGCTTGAATATAGAATGTCCCCCAGAAGCTACTATGTTTGCATACTTACTGCTGGCACTGTTCGGGAAAGTCATGGGACCTTTGGGCAGCGGAGTCTTTCTGGATAAAGAGAGTAACTTGGATAGGTGTTGAGATTTTGTAGCCCAGCCTCACTTCCTGTCCACAGTCGGCTCCCTGACTGCCAATGCAATGTGAGCAGCCCCCTCTGCCCATCTCTTTCCTGCCGTGATAGCCTCGGTTCTTCTAGAACCAGGAGCCAAGCCACACTGATTATTAAGTAGTTTTGTCAGATGTCGCACTGTAGCAATATGTAAAGTGTCAGTGCTTTCGGTTTACCAGTTCTCTGTTTTCTCATAGTAAAGCAACACAAGCTGCAAGACTTGCTCTGGTGGGTAGCCATGCTGCACTGGTGGGTAGCCATGCTGCACTGGTGGGTAGCCATGCTGCACTGGTGGGTAGCCATGCTGCCCTGGTGGGTAGCCATGCTGCACTGGTGGGTAGCCATGCTGCCCTGGTGGGTAGCCATGCTGCCCTGGTGGGTAGCCATGCTGCCCTGGTGGGTAGCCATGCTGCACTGGTGGGTAGCCATGCTGCACTGGTGGGTAGCCATGCTGCACTGGTGGGTAGCCATGCTGCCCTGGTGGGTAGCCATGCTGCACTGGTGGGTAGCCATGCTGCACTGGTGGGTAGCCATGCTGCAGTATTACATGTGAAGGGATCATCTACAGTGCTTGGTACACTAGTGTAAGTGCACATTAAATCAATGGCTCTTATCTTTCTTTCCTTCCTTCCTTCTTCCTTTCTTCTCTCTTTCCTTCTTCCCTCCCTCCCCAATTATTTATTTATTTATTTATTTATTTATTTATTTATTTATTTTCCAAATCCTGAGGATGATAAAGACTCTCACAATGACTTGTGAGCCCACACAATCAGAACATGGCATTTCTGAGTTCCACAGTCAGAACAGGAGGTAAGAGTGCCAGGGGACTCTAAACACCTGTGTCTTTCTCTTGAGGAAAACCATTTACCCAAACACCGAAAAATTTTGCTTCACCGTACACTGAATTATTTTCAAAGTAGGCATGAGGTAAAGAAAGAGGAATAGATTTTTGCAAAAGATATTTTTGTAAATAAAAGTCTATTTGAAAAAAGGATTTAGTTAAAAGTGTTTGACTCCAGAAGGTGTTGTCGTTGTTGTCGTTGTTGACCCAGATGGGCATTCAGCTCATAACTGTCTCTCTGTTAGTGTCTGTTGTGATTAGCGTTGATAGTCATGAACTGCCTGCCACATCTGGCCTCCTTCCTTTTAATCTTTTCAGCCCCCAGAGTCAAAGTGAATAATATAGGAAGTATACGCTGACCTATAAACAGAATGAGCACCAATGAGAAACAAGACCCTTGTTCCTGCAGAGCCCAGAAGAACCTACTTTCTACAAACACTGCCCTGTAACTTAGCAGTGCAACCTAGCTCTTTGCTCATCTGAGTAAGAATAATTCAACATGTTCTCATGAGCTCAGGGAGACTTATCTGTGAGTCAACACTGTTAGTCATAACACACTTATAAGATACTACTTTCTATATTTTGTTACCATGGCATAAACACTGTGACTAAATTTCTCAGAGCATCTACATACATCCCTTCAGCTCAGATGTACTATTGTGTATGTTCTATTTAGTAAAAAGAAAGTTCAGCATGGTGGTTTAACATGTTTTTTTTAAGACAGGATCTGATCTAGTCCACATTCCAAATACTGAGATTCTAGGTGTGTACCACAATACCCAGCTTTTTAGCTTTTTTAAGAAACATTTTACAACGTCAGCTTATACACAGAGTACACACATCGTTCAACACCCTATCTACTTTGTCTGAATGAAGGGATGAATGAGTGTTAGCCCTGCAAAGAACAACAGAGGGAGGACAGCTACGTGTGATTGGTCTCTTCAAGATCTCTGCTGTGCTGACTTCTAGGGTGTCCCACAGATAGATGGAGATGAGAATCTATCCTTAGTGATAGTGTCCATGTTTATAGAATAGTCCTGGAATGATCAAGACCCCAATTAAAGCTACATGCACAATACTGAGAAATATCTAGAAGTGTGGGGAAGAGCCTGGAGAAGCCCTTTGATTAGCCAATAAGTACTCATTTTGAAAATGAAGGTATGACCTTCCTTTGACTCTAACAGTCTCCAAAACATAGTCAGTTTTCTAATATCATATACACAATATACTCTCCAAATTTTTAGTTATTGTACTGCAGTAATGATATCCACCATTTATAAATAGTAACATCAGGTGCCTACTGATTTTATGTACAGAAGACTATATTTGAGGTTGTATGTTATGGGTAAAATATACTATAATAGAACCAGTGGGTCCTAGCTAGCTTTTATTGAGTTTGTATGGGTTCTGGGTTTCAGAAATATAATTCTTTGTTGAATGGTAGTTTAGCATTTAGACCATATGCAAAAGTTAATTATCTGGCTATATCTGTCAGGACTAAAAGTTCATTTTTTCTCCCTCAGTCCTTGAGGAATCTTTGTATCCCAGCCTCCACCACCAGACCTCTTCCATCTGTGCACATGTGGCTATGTGTGCAGAGACAATCACAAATCCATTCCTTCTCTCTTCCTATTTTTTACCCACTGCAATATAAACTGTTCTATAACCTAACCCAGTTGTATTTTATCTCCACCTCTTGTAATGTGTCATATAAAGTAATTGCTATGTAAACATAGACAAATACTTGGTAGAAATTTACTATCTCTGAAAAGGCATGGTGTGAAAAGTAGCTATCTTTCCCTCCTCTCAAAACAGCAAGATCAAGTAATATATTTCTTGTCTCAAGCTTTGCTGTTCTGAGTCCATTATAATCCTCTCAGAGTCCCTGGCCTGTCAACTATGAGCAACACTTTTTCTCCTCCCTCAACACTCCCCTGCAAAAGTTGGGGCTGGGAACAAAAAAACGATCAGACGGGCAATCTTCAGTGCTTACAGCCAATGAGGTGCTACCAATCAAGATGAAAGTACACGATAAAAGTGAAACAAAAGAACCAATGGCCAATGGTGAATTTCAAGATGGCCAAAGGGCTTCAGAAGGTACATCATCTAAGAAGGTGTCACACAAGAGAAGACACAGTGACACAGTAAATGCATTGAGAAAAATGCTAATTTAAAATGCAAATCAATGCCACACAAGTAGAATTACTAAAATTTAGAAGTCTGATACTTTCATGTGTTGACAAGGATGTGAGACTCTAGGAATTTTCTTACAAAACCACTATAGAAAAGTGGTAGCACTTATTAAATCAGAGGGTATGCACAAGCCAAGACCCTGCCATTCAAGTCTTGGCTACATAGACAACAGTTATAAATATCCATGTCACCATGACATTTGTGAGAAGTGGCCGTACGCCATTATTTAAATCCACAATAATAGCCTCAATGCTTGTTAACTCTAGTATATCCATATGGGTTTTACCTGCTTATTTATAAAGGTCATACAGCTGTGTGTTCACAGACGATACCTTAGACTGCTCTGAAAACTGCAACTATGTGCAACATGTTCACAGCACACATACAATATCGTGATTCTTGTGTACAAGTGATTTAAATTTCATTTATCTAAAGTTATAAACTAGGCTGGCTGATTGGCCATAGCTGATGTAAGTCAAGTGGTAACTGTTGGCTTTAAAGTGGCTTCTGAGACACAGGATGAATTCCTGGGGTAAGTGCTGGCTGTACGGGTTTGTTTAGTTTAGAAAATATTATATGACTTGAAAATTAGATAAGCCCTATATTTTCATAAAAGGCAAAAGAAACCTACTCTAGATGACTTCCCCTTGTAGACGAGAGCATCACTCAGTTCAGAGGCTCTTGTCTGAGGTTCCTTTTGGTACTGTAGCTGGCCTTTTCTACAGGATATAGGTTTCCACTTCCAGAAGGAAAGGTTACAAGTGATAATATGTAAAACATGCCACTGAAAACTACTATGAGCCCTTGTGTATGGCTTCATTCTTTCTGCAAAACTCTAGTAAGATGTTGCCTTTTTTTTTTTAGGAAAGTGAAATCTTAGAAATGCTAGCTTGTAAAGGTTATTCTGTAAACAATGACTCATACTTCAATCCAGGTCTTCTGCTAGCATGGTGCTTATTCCAACACAGAAGAGCCAGAACAGACTTTCCATATTTCAGAAAGCTGAAGAGTAACAATACATCTTCAAACTCCTTGAAAATGAAAGTTCATGTGTCTCTTGGTGAAGTCAAGATTATATTATCAATACAAAATATTGTCTGGGCTATCAGTGGACTGCTCACATTACTGCCTACAAATGCAACACTATTGGTCAATTTATTTTCCCTTCAAATGAAAGTTTCTTTTATCCTAGAGTTAGCCATTGTAGCTTTATTTTCTTGCCAATGAAGTTCTTGACAAGATGTTGGTTTATACATGTTCTTTCAGTCTTCAGTAGCTGCTCTACTTGTTGACCAGAACAACCGTTTCATCCCTCCTCATCTTCTTCTCTTCTTACACATTGAGTACCATGCTGTGTGAGTCATACCTGGCAAGTTCCTGAAGGTCCCTAAGACACCACCCTCATGCAGTGTGTCAACTTTTTCAACTCACTTATGAGAATTATTCATTATTCCTCCCAAACCAAAGGTCTCATTTCCATTGCAAAAATTTAATATTCCCCATATCTGCCAAGTTTTAGATTTTAGAAATCTCTTATGCATGTTACACTTGGTCCTCTTTCATGTGATACAAACTCACCTTTCAGCCTTATGCCTGTTCATTGGCTCTCACAGAGCAACCTCACAAACCACCTGTCACCACAAACAAGTAAATGGGCTACCTTTTCTACGTGTGGCTTTTGTTCAGATGGTCTCTGGCTAATGCCTCCTTTCTATTCACATCAAGGTTGAGACCCAGGTCTGCTCCTGCAAAACTCTCTTCACATTTTCTCAACTTCTTACTTCCTGTGATACCCCTTTCTTTCCTCTTTTACTTATTTATGCTATGCATGTTAATTTCCCATGGACAATAGATCCTTTGAAGACACAATATCATTCTTCATTTTCAGTTTTATACAATCCTAATACAACCTAATAGAAATGGACTGTCAATGATCTCAAATGGCCATGTTGGCTGACGGGTTCCTGGTAGTTCCTATCTACCATGCCCTTCATAATTATTTCTCAAGCCACTGGGGGTTCCTGGGTCACAACTGCAAAAACAGCAAAATCCAAGGAAGTAAAAGCTAGTTCTGACTAGAAAGCTAGTCTGTATTCTAGAGGATCATTTTTCAGCTCAATTAATGACGTGTGCAGAAGAATTCCAATGATTTTCTGAAGATCAACTGTGACATTAAAATCACACAAATACTATGCTATATGTTTGAATAATAAAAGGTTATATTACAGAAGACTATATATGTCTGACTAGATTTAAGAACAGTAAATTTGTGTATGCTAATTTAATTACAAATTAAGCAAATTCTTTCTTTTGGCACAACATCAGATGTGGGACAGACAACACAGGAAAGCAGGTAATAAGCTAATAGTATCTATGAAAACACATTGTACACTTCCAGTGCTTCTTATTAATTGTCTATTAGTGTTTGCCTAATATATCTGGGCAGGATGTACATTGTATTCATAGAGGCCAGAAGAGGATATTGAGTTCTCTGGAACTGGATTTACAGATGGTTACAAGCCACCATGTAGGTGCTAGATTGAACTCAGATTCTCTGAAATAGCAATCAGTGCTCTTAAGTACTGAGCCATCTTCTCTAGCCCCTCAGGTGTTTATTGTTGTTTTGTGGAGATAGTGTCTTGCTCTATCTAGGTCTTGAACTGCAGTCTCCTCTTGTCAGCCTCCTGAATGCAGGGATTCACAGGCATATACACTGATCCCCGCTGTACCATTTCTCTTTTGACTGTCCATGGACACAGCTGCCTGTAATCCCAGATCTTGAGAAGGGGAGGCAGAAGTCTCATGACATTGAGAATTTGGAGCCAGCCTGTTTCAAAAATGCCCAAAATAATGATAATAATAGTTTCTGTCTTGACTCTAGGGGATAAGGATTTAGAGATGTTACTAAACATTTTGGTGATACAAGTATCTGAATGTCTAAAGTCAAAGCCTTGGAAAATTATAACTCAGATACTCAAAAGCCTTTGTAAGAGCAATAAATACTATCTTTTTTTTTTATATACAATGTGCATCTAGTTTTATGTGAATGTGAACACACACACACACACACACACACACACACACACACACGTGCATTGTAGAGGTCAGAAAACAGCCTACAGCATCTGTCCTCATCTCCCACTATGTGTCTTTCTTGTTCACAATGTATGCTGGGCTAGCCAGCTCACAAACCTTCAGGAATTTCCCATTTTCTTCTCCTATTTCATTGGAATTTTTATTTACATGGGTTCTAAATATCCAAATTCAAGTTAAGAGACAGCTCTCTCACACCAAAATACTGGTTTAAGAAGTTCTACTCATGTTTTTTAATCCAAAATAAAAATGTAGCCTTTGTTACATTTTAGTTTGATGTATGTATGTATGTATGTATGTATGTATGTATGTATGTATGTATCTGACATACAGAACCCGTGATATACCTGCTTTCCCAGCAGAAGGGGCTAGTGCTGTCCCCAGTGCTTTGTGTATCCGGTGAGGTTCTGCGGCTCACATCTGTTCACTGACGACCCCTCGGGTGACACACGTGTAACTTCATGGTCCTTCTCTGTGCTGAGAAGATGCCCTGAAGCCCTGTCCTGTGCACTTGTGCTTACTTGAGCTTTTAGCACAATGAGAGTTTGGGTTGTTGTGCCCACAGTCCTGGAGAGAAACAGGCTCATGGAGGTGAACTACTGGGTTTCATTATAGAAACAATTGTGTTCTACGTTTGCTAATATTTTAAGGAATACAAGTGAGCGTTCTAATATCTGTCCTTTGAGATAAGGAAGAACCTGAGCAGTGGTTGGCAGAAAGCAACTGCTTTAGGAAACCTCCCCAAAACATTTTGAAATGTTTGAAAATATTTATGTTACTTTGCCAAGTATATATCCTTAAAACTACAAAGCCAGATTTTATAATCTGTTTAAGTGGTTTCCAAGTCATTCAAAGTCAAAGACCTTATAGTTCCAAAGGTTAAAATATTTGTTAAAATATAAAGATTTGATTCCTAAAAATTTAAAGAAATTAGTGGCAGCATTTAAAACAAATTTGTAAAATGATTGCTACACTTGATTTTAAACCAATTTCTACTATATCACAAGAGCACCCATGGTTAAGTTTTGCTACTTTGAGGGATTTCTGCCAGTAAATCTTTTAACCTTTAGAAATGATGAAAATCATATTTTAGGTACATCATGTACTCTGGCCAGCCTTATGGGGTTGAGCTAAATTTTCAACACTCATAAAAATAGTCTAACACTTTTAAACAACTAAATGGTTGACAAATTATTTGATGATGAAAATTTTTCTCACCTTTATGAAATAAGTTATATTTAATACTATTCACAAGACTTTTTAAAAAATTCATGTTCATGTTTCTTTTATAATAGCATGCAATAATATAAAGAGACAGTGTAGAAAAATAAGAGAACACACAATGAAAACATGTTAAGGGAAATAGATGTAATCAAGTCATTACTAATCAATTGCCAAGAAACGGTCAAGCCATAGATGTAAAAATGTCTGACTCTTGCAATCACAAAGAAGCCAGAATGTGGTTTTCTCCAGGTACTGAAAGCTGACATGACACATACAGTGTCTGTAACCCCAGGAATGTTCCCCTAGCTTCTACAAGCAGGCTCAGGCTTTAGAGAACACATAATAATTTCTTCTGAAAACAACTCGTGTTTCCACAGAATCTTACACCTACATTCATTTCTTGTGAGGCATGTGTCAGATTCTCATGTACAGATGAGGTTGTGGCACTGTGTAAAACACACCTAATGTTTTAGGGCAGAAGAAGTTCCTCCTCAGCATAACCCAACTTATGAAGCAATAAATCTTATTGGTTTAAGTTTCCTGGAAGGATTTACTAGCAGCAGAATTACCCTGTTTCCAAGTGTCACCCTCATCAGTAATCCTTGGTTTATTCTAACGTATCAAGCTCCAAATATTTATGAGTCTTTGCTATTATAACTCACTTGGCTGTTACTGCAGCTGTAATACCAAATGCATGTGAATGCTTTTATGTCAAACACTCATCCTTAAATTGCCAAGCCTTTGCACATACAACGGCATCTGGTTGAGTTGCAGTGACCAGCAGGGTTCCTACTATATTACTTTGGAGATATATGCATACATTACTTCGGAGAACAAATAAATATATTTTAGAAAAATGTGGTATAAATATGACCAGCAAATTTTGAATACATTTTAAACATATAACTAATGAAATACAATTTAATACATTTTATAATTTATTTTAAAAGTTGACCTCCAGGGGTGGCAACCTTCCTCAGTGGATAACCGTATTCTCTGCCAAGCCTGATGACCTGACGGGCATCCACATGGTGTAAGGGAGAACTGAGTCCTGCAAGTTGTTCTCTGATGTTCACAAGTACACAATAGCATGCATTTGTGCACACAAACACACACACTAATAATAATAATAATAATAATAATAATAATAATAATAATGTAACAAACCTTTTTTAAAAAGTTGTCTTCAAACTACTTATTATGTTTGTATATTCTTTCTTAACAATTTTAAGAAAATAATTACTGTGGACACTATTACTGGTCTTCACAAAGTTGAAATAACAGCTTTCTGAAATGTTCCCCATACATGACCTTGCTCCTGTGCAGCCGCTGGCTTCAGGGATGCCAGGCAGCTCTGAGCTGTTCCTACTGTCACCCAGCTAATTTCTGAAAGGGCTTGTGTAGCATGCATTCTACTTAGAGATGTAATGGTCTTTTTCCCCATTATAATCCTATATGATCTTTCCCCCAGAAACATATTGAAGGAAAGCACCAGAGTGAACAGGTTTCAAAGGGCAAGCTTTTGCTTACTTTAAAAAATAACTTTCTAAAGTTCTATAAGAGGAAGGCTCCTTAAGAAATGCCATTTCCTTATTCCCAGTATACTATATTCTCAACCAGAACATGCCGGAACACACAGTATTTACTTATCAAACGTGAGTTCATTCCACCTGGTGAAGAAAATCATTCTAGAAAAATGCGTTCTAGGGAAATTTTTTGAGATGGTGAAGAAATACAAGGGAATATTTTTTTAAAAGCATTTTCTCCAGTAGTTATGTGTGATGAGCCTCTTGAAGATTATGCTGGTTACAAACAATCTGTAACTTTAATAATAATAAGCACCACTAAGTTGTATTCAGTGCATATAATCTATAAAAAGAAAACATCAACATGTCTAGTAGTTTTGTATTGACAGGTAAATGGTAAATCTTACACTCTTCCACTGCTATGTTAGTTTGTAAAAAGGCATACCTAGAAAAACCATAGTAATTTATATAAACACTCAGTAAACTTATGAAAACATTCACTTTCAACAGTTAGCTTTTTAATAAGAGACAGCAACAGCCTGTACTATGACAAACAGCACCAAGGAGAGGAGTCATCCGTTCCAGCGTTAAGGTTTGTCAGTTGCTTAAAACATTTAGGTACTGATGCAAGGGATAAAAATACAACATACATATACATTATGCAAAACATAATGACAGCACATTGACACACATTGTATGTTAAGATTACAATCCATTCACATTGGCTAATTACAAAGATGCAGTTACTCAGTTAACAAGCATGGGTTACAATTCATTTAGTCTTTCAGTTATGACAACACAACATTTCCCAGAACATGAAGAAAAGTTAGGAATATTTTCAAACTTTTTTCCTAAAATATTTTAATAATGATTTTATACACTGTCTATTTTCTTTTATAATAAAAAGATTTAATGTCATTCATTCGTGTATACACACATACATTACTTTAATTTTCTAAGTGAAGGAGCAGGGTCCACTGAAATTAATGTCAGTTGTGAAAGAATAATAACCTAATCTAATCTAATTTATTGTGAGAGGTAATCTGAAATTTGGCTAATATGTAGCAAAACTGAAAGAGTCAAAATATATATATACCTGGTTTTGATAACAAAACTTCAGATCCCCTGAGTCCTTTTAATATAAAAGACTAATTGAAAAAAATAAATATTCTTCATATAATAACAGAAATCCAGGTACTCTAATGATATACATCTTTATACATGCAAATAAATAGGTTTGTAAAAATTCTGGTATAAACATTTATTGAGATTTCTTTTTAAAAAATTCATTTTCAAATTATCAAAATATATAAAGATATTACAGTCTTCCACTAGTGCAAAGATTGAATTACTCAATTAGCTGCTTTTGTAATAGTTGTGTAGTACACAATGAAGATTTCTGCAGTCCTCTCTTACTGTCCTGTAACCTTGGGGATTGTTTTCTTGACTGATTATTTCTGTGAGGTTGGAAAGCCACTCGTGAAGAGGATTCTCACTTATGGTATGGTTTATGCACAAACATATCACTGGAATACAGTACATAGATATATGCAAATACCAGGCTGGATAAGTTTAGAACTGCAGAGTGTGTAAAATACCAAGTGGAAGCTCATGTGCATCACCCAACTTCTACAGAACATGGCACTGCTAATTTCTATTACTTGAAGTAAATTTCTGTCCTACACTTTAGTCATACCTTTCTGTCCACTAAGCTGACAACTTCTAAGAAATGGCCTAATAGTTAAGTATTTCAGGCACTGTGGCCCAGAGTCAGCTCAGCCACTGCTGTATAGCATCTGTCACAGAGTGTAAGGAACAAACAACTTCACTCAGCACCAATAAAGCATATGAAAATAGCCAGTGCACTTATCCCTGTAAAAACCTAGTTCAAAATCATCACATTTAGGTATTTTAGTGCCTATCAGGAATCAGAGAGACAGGTGGATGCTTAAAGTTTGTGCACTTCTTCACGGGAAAACAGCACCAAGGAGAGGCAAAGCCATTATTGGAACCAGGTTTCAAGTTAGTGGCTAGGTTTCTCCCTAATTGGGACAAAATGGCTCGGTTTATGGGCTTAGTTGTAAGCAGATCACTGTCTCAAATCCAGATTTAATCTGAAAGGAAAATACTCATTTGTTCATGATCTAAAAAAAAAAAAAATAAGTGATAAAACGCTAATTCTAATGTATTTGTGTGCTAACTATAATTCCAACCAGATATTTGAAAATATTAGAGAAAATATTTATTAGCACTATCTATGAGTTTTGACTATGACTCAAAACATGGAAAAGTAAAATATTCCTAAACCACAGTACGTCCACACAGTGGAAAAATGTATATTCATAGTAAATTACTACATAAGTCATAGTTCTCTATGATGCATTTAACTATGAACAATTTACTTTACATAAGCAAATGTCTTTGTCTTTACTATTTTCACATTTCTAAACAAAGCAATTTAACAGCAAGAAAGCAAATTTTAAAAGAATGTTATTTGGTTTTAGATCAGTGATTAGATAGGCACGGACATAAGCCACATATAATCATAATAAACTCAAACAAGACATAGCCTTAATCTGCTATTACAAGTGAAATGTTAACATTATGCACAAATCTGATTAATCAGAGGGGAGGTCAGAGATGGAATGAAAGAAAGCATTTCCATTAGTTCAAAATTCACATATAAATATGTATAAAACCATACACATATGTAATTACAGTACTTGAATGAATTCCTGCTCAAAATGTCAACTTTAGTAAACATGCCAGGACAGTTGATGGTCGGCTTTCAGAATCAGATGCAGGATAGTTGTGAATTTTCCCACTTACAAAGAGGAAATTCAAGTAAAAGGAACATGGTCATAAGACTACTGTAACTATCGTACCGATTTCCATGGTCCCCGATACCAGGACACATCATCAGGGCAGGCGTGCAGGTGACACTGCATCATGCTAGGTGGCTTGGGCAGTTCACAGCTGTGTTCTTGTGCCATTTGGCCATTGGGAAACTGACAGATCACAAATCTTGTTTTTACCCCTCCACCACAGGTTTGTGTGCACTGAAAAGAAGAAGAGCAAAGTTTATGCCCATTGAACTTCAAAAAGAATATTATATTTCTTCCATGTTCTTTTGAGACAAGGTCTCATGAAACCCAGGCTGACCTGGAATTCCCTATGTAGCTGAGGGTGACTTTGAACTTCTGACCCTCCTGCTCCCACTTGCAGATGTGCAGCAACTTAGTTTATGTGGCCAAATGCACAGCTTTCCTGCATGCTAGGTAAACACTCTGGCAACAGAGATGCATTCCTAGGTTATAAGAAGATAATGTTTATTTAATCAATGTTTAAATGTTATTTGCAATGCTAGAGTTGCAAGTTGCTATGTCAGAGTATACTTTTAAAGGGAACTTGATACATAAAGTATCCCTTTAAAGGATTTCCAAATTACTTATGAAGAGAAAGTATATGCTAAGGTCATTATGGAAAAATAAACTAACTGAGTGATGTATCCATCTAAAGGCATTAACTCTTTTCTTTCTCTTTCCATCTAAAACGTGGGGGAGAGATGTGGTTAATCTTCAAAGTTACAATTTCAGAAGTCATCCTTACATTTATGGTGTCTAAGAACTTGTGGGCACAAAGAACTACTTAATTTATTTTAAAGGCTGTTACAAAATATTTGAACCTGTTTCTAATTAGGGTGTGGCTTAGCCCTTAGCACATACCTTTCATCCCTCAGGCTGGAATACAGATACCCCCATAGTACTCACTAATGAAGGTAAAGCTAGTTTGTAGAAAGAAGCACCCATGTTTGAAAGTGATGTCTGGTTGAGTGGCAGAGAAAATGACAGAAAGTTTTGACAGAATAGTATATGCCTAACTCTCAAGAGAGCAGAGAAGAAAAGGAAGCTCTTTAGGGAGAGACTGGCAGCACAGGAGGAAGTGAGTACAGTACAGGAATACAGTAGAGTTTGTTGAGAGCAGTACAGTAGAGTTGAGAAGGAAAGTAGAGCAGCCCAGAGAGGGAGAAGGAGGCAGTGTTACCAGGAGAGTTTCACAGAGACAGATTGAAGAGAGAACAAGCTTGACACAGGTAAAGACAGAATGAGCAAGAGAATAAGAAGGATCCAGAAGATTAGAAAAGACTGCTAGAGTTAGTTTGAGGCCAAATAGAGTGATTCAGAGACCAAGAAGGAAACCCAAATGAATCAGTCAGGTGGGAGAGGAGTTTGAGCCAGAACAGCTGAGTTGAACCAGAGATCAGAAAGAACTAGGAAGGGGAAGCTTAGTCAGCAGCAAGTCTCAGAGGCTGCAAACAGTCTAGGCCTAGATTAGATTGTGCAGAGGCTAGAAGATTCCAGATCTAGGCCTAGGTTAGCAGATAGAGACAATAAGCCTCAGATACCACAAATACTCCTGGAGAATAAGATACTTTTACAAAAGACAACTTGTCAAATGAATGGCATGCAATAGAAAGTATGACACAAATGTCAACTTGGTTTCCTGTACCTATATCAATCTAATTTCCTAAAAAGTATTTGAAAGACATTTGGTAGCACACGCACATATCGGCCTGCACATCCGGTTTTATTAAATAATCGATTATGGTCTCTCACGAATAGCTATTACACCAGAGTGCTTCTGACAAAAGTACTTTTAAGAATATCTGTTTCTACACAAAATAGTGAGTGCCCAGAGGCAGGAAGCGCATGACTTTTATCTTCAAGAATGACATCAGGGGACAGCATGACTTACTTCTCCCCAGTTCCCATAATTCCAGTGCGGACAAGGTCCGGAGCCACAGTGCTTTGATTCTGGGGGCTTGGAGGCCGCATCACAGGAAGTAGCGCTTCGCCCATCTTCATCCTGGCAGACCACGGCTCTGTGCTGAAGACCGCCTGAGCAGCTTCGGGAGCACTGATGGGAACAGAACAGAAATATGCACTGCATGCTAGACATGGTGAGAACGGGGGCGCCGGCTCAACCGTGAAACAAGATCAACTGTAAAATCTCCCACCCGGAGTCACTGTTTTAATTGAGAAAATCTGTCAAAACATTTGAGTTTTACCAAGGGCTTCATTAAAATGTTACCATGGTAGCACGCAAATTTAATCCCAGCACTCAGGAGGCAGAGGCAGGTACAGCTCTGTGAGTTCCAGGCCAGCCTGGTCTACATAGCGAGCCTCTGTCTCAAAAAGAAATAAATAAAATTTGTTGATGTAAAGATAGTCTTTCAAGCTTGCATTAGAAAATGATCCTTCACTCTCAAAATACACATTAAGTACAAAGAAATTAAGGTTTTAAGGTCTTACTGGGAGGGCATTTTTAAAGTAGACACCATGTTACAGCCATCTCTCTGCCCCATAATCTTTTGGTAAAAGGACCCCTGCATCCTCAGGACTCACACCAGCCTTCTGCATTGCCTCTCAGCAAGTTTTGTTTCTTCCTCAAAAACTCTGAATCTTACCTATTACAGGGATTGCTCTGGTTTACATGATACGGACTCTAATCAAGTGGCATTCAGGCTCCTTCCTCATCAATCACTTCTCATTAGAGATTACCCTGGGGACTTGTAATCTGCATCAAAATGCTTCAGCCTTTGAAGAGCTGAGCTACTGATCTTCAGATAACATTCACATTAAAAGCCTTTGATGTTGTTACACCCATATCTGGGAAAGGACTGTAATATAACTCAGTTACAAAATTAATATAACTCAATAAAGACAGCTTACTGCTCCCCAAGGGCCTGTTCTCCACTGGTTTCCTCTGATTGACAGCTGGACCCCCTGATCTTGATTCTCTCCTGGCTTGTGAGTTAATGGAACATTTCTGCCTGGAACGTGGCTTGGCTGCTCAGAGGAGCTGGGAGTTCGGCCGTATGAGGGTGGGCAGGCCGCCAGGCTACATTCTTGTTCAGTCACAGGATGGCCTTCGGGGTCACAGTAACTCTCGTCGACCAGTTGATGGTAGTTCACACATAAAACACGTCGGGTGGTTTTCCCATGTCCACAGGAGGCTGAACACTGATGGGAAAGTTAACCAACATTACAGTGGAATATACTCCATCCATATCAGACACTGTCTTTAAATTTTCAGTGCCGGATTTCTTGTCGTCATACTCACTGGTGACCAGTCCCCTGCTTGCCACTCTCCACAAGGGCTGAAGCAGAGAGATACGGCAGCGGGTCGAGGTAAATGGGCACAATTCGACTCCTCCGCCACTTCATCGTGAGCATCCCGGCAGCTCACATAACGGGCCTGGCTGCCTCTTCCACAGGACACAGAGCACTTTAAAAAGCCAAAGGACAGTGAGATGGGTCTACTACCTCCCCAACTCTAGTTACCTGTAGCTGCTTTGTCTCAAAATACCAAGGTTGCAGAGAAAGCAAAAAAAAAAAAAAAAAAAAAAAAGAGGTGACATCACGTGGCGTTAATTTCTGAGTGAAATACAGATAGGGCAGTAAAATTCCCCACTTCAGATAAAGTTTTACACGCCAGGTCTAATAATGTGAATGAACATAATATTTAAAGTACTTAGCCACATGTCAAAATTAAAGGCGCTGAAAACATTTTGTGTAAGAGCATCTTATACAGATATTAAAAACAACCATGAATGATTTTGTTGTAGAAATCATCTGATTCCATAATTTTAAATCTGGGATTAAAGCAAACTGAAATGCCTAGTTCATGATAGCTCTCGATTAAAAAGCCAAACAGCATGAAATGATACTGATAAATGAGCCAGATACTGATAAATGCCACCACATCTGTTTCTAGGCCTTCTGGACTACAGGTCTTATCTTCATTTTACAGATTAGAAGAACATCCTAAAGAGTTGCTCCCCTGCACAGAGACTTGGGCTCACGGGAGGGACAGCCATCTGTCATCCCACCACCTAGTTCTAAGGCCTGCAAATCTCCCATGCCATCAAATACCTGAGAAAGAATGCAGACATGAAAGCTGGCAAAACTGAGCAACTGTTTTACAAATGCTGTGTCACTTACTGGGGTCCAGGATCCATGGCGCCACTGTGCTGCCTTTTCCAGGGGAATGGCTGGTAAGGAAGTGGCCCCAACTTTTGGAATAGCCAGGCAAGGTGCAAATATGCATTCCTATTCAAGAAAAATAAACCTTATTGAATACTATTTAACCATTCGCTCTGATTTGTATTAAATCCTGTGCTTGGTTTCTCTTTTCACACCTACAATCCAATAGTACAGCATGTTAAACTATAAATGGATGATCTAAAGGCTCTCACTTTCAGAGATAACAAAGCGCTGGCAAGTGCTAGTACTGACAGAAAGGAAGTGCTAGTACTGACAGGAAGGAAGTGCTAGTACTGACAGGAAGGAAGTGCTAATACTGACAGGAAGGAAGTGATAATATTGGACAAGAAGGAAATGATAGCACTGGACAGGAAGAAAGTGCTAGCACTGGACAGAAAGGAAGTGCTAGTACTGGACAGGAAGGAAGTGCTAGTACTGGACAGGAAGGAAGTGATAGTATTGAACAGGAAGGAAGGGATAGTACTGGACAGGAAGGCAACATTCCATCTGACCATTGAAAGGATAACCCCCTTCAAAACAGCCCTAACATGGAACATTCTGGAATCCAGGGCTGTGCCATGAAAAGAACACTTCCCCCAGTTCCTGGGACTCACAGTCACAGACACTATCACAGAATGGGAATATAGGAGTCTAATGAATTCTTGTAGAGCAGATAGAGAAGAGCCTTAGGATAAACATGGCGGGGGGGGGGGCAAAACCAAGAATGACACATTTTTATATTCTGTATTTTAGAAAGTGCTTTAAGGTGTAGATGAAAAGGACAAAAAAACTATATACATCCATATATATATATATATATATATATACACATATAAATGTACATATATACATATATACAATATATGTACACACATGCACACATATATAAATTACATATATACATATATATACACATATAATTTGTGCTCATAAATAGCCCTTCTATTCTACATAAGTATTTCTTCTTCTGATCCATGAAGAGACCTCCTTTACCTGTCTGTCACTTGGCTGGCTGGCTCTTGGGCATTCTCTGTCATCTACCACAGTGCCAAATATCTCACTGACACACTTAACAACACGCATCTGATATCCATGTCCACAGGTGGCTGTGCACTGAAAAGAAACCAGTTTCCAAGGGTTACACAAATTGCCACCTTCTTGGAGAACTACAGTCGTATACAGTTAACCATGTACTTTCTGTAGCTGTTTTGACCAACCCCTGGTGTCAGATGACACCTGTAACCAGCAAATTGAATTGACATGTCTGTTTGTTCAGATTTATTGTGCAGTTATTACCTAAACACACCGCCGTTAACCAAATGCACCATGACTAATGTATTTTTAAAGTTGTCAGGTTCCGATGTTAATAGAGTCCTGCTATGCCAGGTGAGGAAACAACACAGTTTTGGTAAAACATAGACCTGTCTGATGAACATACATCATCTAATGTATTAAATACAGATTTTTCTCTAAAAAGAAATATGTATTTCATGAAAGAAATGAGAGGAGCCTTCCATCAGCCCTGGAAGGTACCATGGGACGCTGCACTTCCCCACCTCACCTGGCGTGACCATCCTTCACCTCAGAGCCTCAGGCCAGACTCCTAAACACAGTAAGGGCAAAGTAAGCACAGACACTGGACATGGTTATGTGTTTGTGGAAACTGGTGGAGGAAGGTATTTTCAGCATTTTGGTGAAAGTAAATTTAAAAACAAAGCTGAATAGTAAGCATGGCAAACCTATCAGGAACTGCATTTCAGTTACACATTTTCAAATATTATTATGTGTGTGTGTGTGTGTGTGTGTGTGTGTGTGTGTGTGTGTGTGTTACATATGCCATTGTACTTGTATGGACGTCAGAAAGCTTTGTGGAGTCAGTTTTCCCCTTCTACCTTTTATGAAAGTTCCCGAGATCAAACTCAATATCAGGCTTTATTTATGGCAAGTCCCTCACCCACAGAACAATCTTACCAGCCCCTAGGATGTATTTCTAAGTGACACCGAGATATTTCCCTGCCTCCCCTAAGGAGAGAGTTCATTATTACAGTCTTCCAGCCATTCTCTATGCAGTTTTGTAGAAGCAGAGAAGACACGGTCATATACTCACAGAACCCCATGGTCCTACATGCCAAGAAGCGCACGCACGGAGCTCACAGGGTCTCAGGGACTCCGGCTTGGTACTGGCATTGCAGAAGCCATCCCTCACGGGGTCTTCACTCCGCTGACACCAAACCTGCCTCTGCTTCATTCCTTTTCCACATGTGACAGGACACTGAGATGTGAACACAGCCGCATTACAAATTATCACAACTATCCACTAGCCCCCTACTCCTCTAGAGACATTCGCTGGGTAAAACTCCTAACATCTGTTGCCCAGGTCCCATTAAAATACTCATCTATTCTAGAAACAAAGATTCAAAGATAACCTTCGGAGAAGTGTGTGACCCACGATGCGATGGTACTCCCACTTTTTTTCTGAAGGCAGTGGTAAGCTAAGTATCAGTAAACGTCACCGCTGGCCTGATGTTCATCAATAGCCCCGGAACTAGACAGTTTTATATGTTTTTACTGCTTTTCTGATAAATATATTTGGACCTTAAAGTTCTGGGGTGTAAGTTCCCGTAGTATGACACTCTATAGCAGTTTTTCTGAGCCACATGTTTAATGTTACCTCACTCCACTCACTCGTTGCCCAGCTGGGACACGGAAATTCATTGCAGGTCCCCAGCACCACCCGAGGAAGCTCCTGGCACTCTCGTTCAGCAAGGCGGTGGCCAAAGCCATTTACACAGTAGGACTCTCGAGTCTTCTCGCCACTGCCACAACTCCTAGAACACTAATTAGAAATGAAACCAAACCAGTGACTTTTAGAAAAAAAAAAAGAAAATCAAAGTTTTAACAATAATATATTTTAGAGTACTAGAAACATTTAACTGGTGAAAGGGGACCCCCCCTTTTTTTTTTTTTAAAAAAAAAGCGACACGTTGTATTTTACCTGGGACCACTCTGAATAATGCCACCTTGTTAAAACACAGCTGCCGTGGCATGGCTCTCGGGTGGGAGGTTTGAGCTGGTCACCACAGTACTGATCTCCTACTGGGACAGTTTGTCCTTTATGAACGGAATACTTCATGCAGTGAACGTCCAGGGTCCTGTATCCCTGGCCACACTGGGATGAGCAGTCACTTTTCCCAGTGATGTGCCACCTAGAGAGGAGATGTTAGCATAGTTAAGAACAGTGTTTATGAATATTAATTTAAATTAAATTTAGAGGCTTGGGCACATGGCTTAATTTTTTAAACTTTTTAAGAGTTCAGGGATAATTTATTAGAAATTATTTGATAAATCACTGAATTAAGAATAAAAAGTACTTATATTGGACCTTGTTGTATTATCTGAAGATCTGGCCAGAGGACTGGCCATGAACCTCAGAACAGGGGGCAAGGGATCTTGCCACGAAATGCCAGGAGCCTGGCTAGGATGTTAAGGATGTTGAACAGAAACTTCCTTTTCTGTTCTTATTCAACACAAAGCTAAATGGCTGAACATAGGCTGAGAGCATTGCTTCCTTTTAAATAAAACTCAGACGCTCTCCTTCAGCTTTGCAAATTTGTAAATAAAATCACATTGAACTCAATGTCCATGCTGAGTTAGCATGTAATCAGTTATCTTGGTTTATAAACATTTTCATAACAAGGTGGCCTGCTTTACACCTGGGAGGTCAAAGTAGGGGGTTTTATAGGTTCGGGGACAGCCTGGGCTACATAATAAGACAGTGTCTCAAAATAAACAGTGCTTTGGAGATTCTTGGTCCCATGAAGGCTGGACACTGAGTGTGGGGGAATTCGAGGGAGATGAGGTGGGAGTTGGGGGTAGGTGGGGACACATCCTCATAGAAGCAGGAGGAGCGGGGATAGGATAGGGGGTTCCTGGGCTGGGGCGGTGGAATGGAGTAAGGGGATAACATCTGAAATGTAAATAAAATATCCAATAAAAAAACAGTGCTTTGTTTGTTTGTTTTTTGTTTTGCTTTGGCCTGAGTCTATTGTCATAAACAGTGGTTTAATAGAGTCCCATGTGATCTGGAAGCCACTGGATCAATGAAGATGCTGTGTAGTCTTCATCTGTACAACAGGAGACCGTGTCTAAGTGTGCGTTTACTGATTGCAGCCATAAGTGTTACTTTAGTTGGACAGTTCAGCCCTAAGTGGTGGGACTTTCACAGTAGGGTCCGCAGTGGGGTTCTGTGTAGCATGCACATGGGGTCCGCAGTGGGGTTCTGTGTAGCATGCACATGGGGTCCGCAGTGGGGTTCTGTGTAGCATGCACATGGGGTCCGCAGTGGGGTTCTGTGTAGCATGCACATGGGGTCCGCAGTGGGGTTCTGTGTAGCATGCACATGGGGTCCGCAGTGGGGTTCTGTGTAGCATGCACATGGGGTCTGCAGTGGGGTTCTGTGTAGCATGCACATGGGGTTCGCAGTGGGGTTCTGTGTAGCATGCATATGGGGTTCGCAGTGGGGTTCTGTGTAGCATGCACACCATCTTTCCAGAGCTAGGAAAACAGTTTGAGCTGAGTAGTCAGTATGGACTCAACCCAGAAGTACTGCCCTCATGGCATGTTTTCAGATGCAATCAATCAGCTTATGGATTGCCTTTCTCTGTATATTAATAGAGAATATACAGAATACACAGAAAGATGATATAAGTAAACCATGTCCCATGAATGAAAACTTTGTTTTCATTAAAACAAATGAAAACTTTTGTTTCATTAAAAAAAGAGAGAAAAGTTCTTGTGTAAAAAAAAATGAGTCTCAAAGATACTAGGTTCCAGTTTTTTAAATGTATATGTGTGTGTGTGTATGCGTGTGTGTGTCTATTTGTGTGTTTGTGTGTGTCTATGTGTATGTGTCTGTGTATGTCTGTGTGTGTTTCTCTGTGTGTACGTGTGTATGTGTCTGTGTGTGTCTATGTGTCTGTGTGTCTGTGTGTCTATGTATGTGTGTATGTGTGTCTATGTATGTGTGTGTGTGTGTGTGATCTTACCATCTTCCAAATGAAATCTTGGTTGCTCTAAAACTATGCAAACGCTGAGTATATTGGTGTCACACTAACCGCTGGAGGCAACTGTGGAGGTGTGTGTGCCTTAGAACTTAAGGTTCCTTGAGCACATCTAACTTTAATCATGGTAGACTTAAGACTCCACAGGATACACTGACTCCCAGTCAGATGATCTCCTCCTCTGCAAACCCCAGGCCAAACCTTAGTATATAAACAGGGTCAGTCTGGGAATCTTACTGCAGTAGCTAAAATACAGCCTTTGGAAGCTGGTTAAATAGTTTTCTTGGGATGCATATCACAACTTCTAGTTAATTGCTGTATTCTCTATTTAGAAATATTTGTAAAAAAAAATATTGTTCACTAAGTAAAAATGGTAACTTTAGCCAAATTATCCCAACCATAGCCTAGCATACAGCTGTATAATAAAGCATGGGGTTGAGACCTCATTCCTCTGAAGGACTCTGCTGTGCTCCATGCAACATCAGTAGCCATTTCTGTGAGGCTTTTCTTTTGTGCCTTCACAAATGCCACAGTATATCCAAATTCTCACTCTTCACACATGAAGGAGAGGTTCTGGCTATCTCTTAATATTAAATATCGCCTGGCACAGGGTAATTCCTTTCATTGGAATATGAGGTTATTAAGTTTTTGCTTTTAGCATACATCAGTCTATTAACCAGTCACACACATAAGCAGCCTCACACACAAACACCTAAGAAATTTAGAGTTTGGTATAGAAGTGTCAACTTGCTTGCACCTTGCTTCAGATTGTTAATATATTGACCCAATTCTAACATATCAGGGAACTCTATACTCTCTCGTTCTCAAATGTTATATGATGTTGATGGGGTCTTAATCTCAGCTGGAGTTGTACAATCATGCTACACGAACCTACTGTGTCAAATCTTTAAACCATGGGTTTTCAGGTTATAGTTTATCTGGATTTATTTTACAGAATAAATTGCTTCCATGTTGTACACAGTATGCCTACATACTGGTATTTAGCTAATACAATTAATTCAAAAGTCACATGAATTACCAAGCAAGGACATGAAGTAGAGAGTGTTATAAACAAAGGACAGGACAGAAGACGGGATTAACTAGCTGCTGGCTCTGCTGCTGGCTCTGCGTGAGGCGTGAGGCACCGTGCTGGATGTCTTACCTAGCAATTAGCTAATCGTCATTACGAGTTACCTCACATGGGACTTCTATTTTACCTGAGTTCACAGTCCGTATTGCACTTTTCAGTCACAAGCAGTGGCAGCGGTAAGTGGCCACAACTTTGATCAGATACAATTGCATGATCACTCTTACGAACGCAGGCAATTTTTCTTCTGTGAAGACCTTGGCCAGAATGAAATGAAAATTAAAAATTAAAGAGAAATTTATTTAAGTAGATGCCCCATAATTACACTAACTAGCACAAATGACTCAGTAGGAAAGCAGAAATTTTCGATAGTATTTGCAGGTTGATAGTATGTTAATTAGTCTTGTCAGGAATTACTTTTTATAAGCTGAATCCGCAATGACCCGGAAGTGGGACTGAGGGTGGGAGTTTGTACTGAGCGGCCCAAAGTAAAGCTATAGAGTTAAAAAAAAAAAAAAAAAAATCCATCACCTCCACAACAATAGGGCCAGCATGGAAGTCATGTTACTACTAGATTGTTGTCCCCATGGATTACTTTCTAATATATGTGCTGTCACAGTGCTATGACAACCTCCACGTCAAGTGGAATGACACTTGTGAACTGACTAGCAGGATACAGCCAATGACAACAAGCCCTGTCCTTTCCCTTCAGAACAGTGCTGTCCATATAGGGCTGACCTTTCAGACAGGAAACATGAATGGTAAAGGTAATGACATTTGCAAGTCAGAGATTACTAGTTCCACAGGTTGCAGGGGACAGAATGGAAGGGTGACTCATGGGGGTGTGTAGGGGCCCTGAAACTCCTCTGTGTGACCCTGGAATGTGGGAACACATCACCATTCGCTTGTCAAAACCCACAGAATTCACAGCATGATGAAGAAGGACTCTAGCGTAAACTATGGGTCTTGCCAAGAGTCAGAACTAGCTTGTTTGTTATATACACATGTCAACGGACGCAAACATTCATGGTGGAGCATGGGGTGGGGGAAGAGGACCAGGACAGATGGGGCAAGTCGGGAATATTCGGCTCTTCTGTACTTCCACTGTTTTCTAGGACTAACGCTGCTCTAAAAGTAAGGTCTGACTTTGTTTCCAGGGCAGGGAAAAACATGGCAATGAACCCTGAAACATGGTCTGATCAAGGACAGCCTCGGTTCACCCCACAGAGACTGGGCAGCTGTTTCTCTTCAGGACAGCCAGGGCCAGTGCACCCTGAGTCTGCATCCTCTTCAGGAGCTGAAGCACTCAGTGACACGGTCAGATTTCTGTTTGGTGAACGTTAGACTTTGTACTCGCACTTGGCTAAACACGAACACGTGTTTATCTCAGATCTAGTCTAAGCCCTCTTTAAAATAAATGTAAATGATTTTGAGAGGCACGTAAGTAAAGGAGCAAAAGAAAATAAAGAAAGGAAACAAAGCCGACGAGAAGAGGGACCTGGGAAGATGAAAAGCGATGGTAAATGCTTCAGACAGAACCAAGGCCGGCAGAGCCCGACCTTGTGAGGGCAGGAGGGGTAGGTACAAAAGCAAAGACTAGGTTAGAACTCAGATTCAGAGGACAGCTAAACTACAACTGCTCCAGTCACCAGAAGCAGGCTGTGAGCCTCAAATGCCATTTTGTACTTTCTGTAGTTGAAATAAGACATAAAAGGAGACGAGCAAAACTAAGTTTAATGGCTCTTATCTTTAACCCCAAATGTATTAAATTTGATCATTTCAAAATGCTGTTATAAAAACTATTAAATTTTTTTTTTTACTTTCTTTTCATTTTAATCTCCAAAATCTAATGGACAGCTCACACATGAAGACAGACTAATCTGGGATGGCTGGTGGCTGCCATACTGGACAGTACAGCCCTAGCACAGGAAAGAAGGGTCTCACGGGACAGAAACATGTTGACTAAGGATGTCGCCCTCACATCCCAGCTCCCTGCACTCTCCATGCCTACTACATCCAAGGCAGTTCCATTTTCCCCACCATGGTCAATGGAAGACAGGATTTTTTTCTCTTGGGGCACTGTCCCAAAAAGAAATAATCAACTGACTTTAGGGTCTTCTCCCATCACTTATGTGATCCAAAAAGCAGTTTTAGTTCTTACATATCAAAAAGCATCAATGCGGACTTCAGGAAGCCTCAAACATGAGAGATAAGAAAAACCAAATGAGCAGGAAGTAGGCACGGCTAGAGCTGTTAAGCAAGGAGGTCACAGATGGGACATTATGAAAAGGCTTCAATTTAAGAGACTTCACCTTCAAATAAGATAAACTCCTCTAGGAAGATGAAAGATGAGTGTGAGAAAATCATCAAAAAAATTTTAAAAACCCCAAGAAGAATCTATTTCCAAAACGATTGCTGTAAAAAAAAAAAAAAAAAAAATCACAGGAAGATGAGGAAGAACAGCCCATCAAGGAATCCATGTAGGCTGCTGAGGAAGCCCCAGGTAGATGTGGGTTGGTGTTACGGACCAATCCCCGAGGGCCCTGGGAATTGGTAAACGCTTCCTCTGGTCCACATGCAGATGTGGATAGAGTGTACAGGTAACAGGGACTGGGGCTTCCTTCCACTCAGAGACTTACAGCCTGAGACCGATTCACTACGGAGACCTTCCCCAGAGCCTCGGGACCCCTCCCTCTCAGGCTGCGCATAGCATAGGAAACGCGCTGAGGTTCCGGGTTGATGCACAGGTGGGGCAGCTCTGTCGGGCTAGCATGGTTCTATCCAATCCCAGTCTTCCCTTAATAAGCCTGCATCTGTCCTTTCCTCGTTTCCCTGTTTCCCCAGTCCCCAAGCCATGCAGGTCAGAGCAGTGCATCCTGTTCTCTGACATCATCAGAACTAAGGAGCGGATCCAGAAAGCTTTAAGATTGGGGGATGCCCTGTACAAGCCCAGGGAAGTAAAGAGCAAGCTGAAGAAGAAGCCAAAGGGCAAGGCCTTCATGTGTTTAAAGACAGGTTGTCTGTCTAGAATTTACACCATTAAAGAATTTGTCAAGCATTTCAGAAATGGTAAGTCGCACCCCTCCCCCAATTCCCTTTCCTTCTCCAAAATTTACTGTGGTCTGTTTCCCTTAATGAGGGAGGTTAATATAAAAGAGGATTTGTGAGATTAAAGAAATACTGAAGAGAATCCCCAGGGTGATATTGAAGGGGTGTCTAAAGGAGGACAATTATACAGTGAGTCTAAAGCAGCACACATTGAAGAGCAAAGAGGGATACTGCAAAGACAGAGAAAACTATACTTAAAAATAACATGAGAAAATTTTAAGTCAAAAATGTACGGCTGTTCTAAAGTCTTGAGTATGAGTTACTTTCAGAGCAGAGAAAAAACAAGTAACAAGCCACAGAGCGACACAGAGCAGAGAATCCGATCACAGTATTTGATGTCCAAGGAATTCATAGTTCCCATTTTCCTGCTCACTGTCTCTCAGATCCTGTTCTTGAGGTATCCATTGTATTCTAGAATCTTCCCTCCTTCGTCTGTTGCTTGGCTTGTTGTCTCACATCCACAGGCACACCCCTTATATCTGTTTACACATTGAGTGCAGGGTGGCTGCTCCCACCTCTCTGAACTCCAGTTGTCTGCTGCAAAGTTCACCCAAGGCCTCTTCCTCAAATGAGCTCTTGAACCTTCCTAGTGCAGCAGCTAGACTTCCTGTCAACTTGACACAAGCTAGAGCCATTGAATGAGGGAGCCTCAACTGAGAAAATGCTTCATAAGTTTGACCTGTGGGCAAGACTGTGGGACACGTTCTTGATTAATGATTGATTCGGGAAACCACGGCCCATTGTGGGTGGTGCCCCGCCCCATTTTGCTTTTGGCCATGATGTTTGATCAAATGGGATTCTAAGAAAAGATGTGTGGAGGGCAATGATGGGGGGGGGGGTACTAACCTGGAAACCTAGAGGGAAAGGAGAGAAAGAAACAGTGAAAGACACTGAGAACAGTAAGGTTGGTGGGATGGTTAGCCACAAGGAAAAGAAAGACTGAGAAGAAGGGGTACAGACGGGACACTTTGCATGCCTGTGTGCTCCGTGGATGGAATTTCTCATTAGCCAGCCAGACTTAAGGGAAATCCAAACAATACCAGCATGCATAAACTTGGGTCTCTTATTTAGGGCCAGGGTACCTTGGCACATTTTGGTACAGTCTTGCCACGGCCCATACGGATCCCAGGAGAACAGATTACTCCTCTCCTCAATGGGGATGTTGAAGGAATAGTGCACATCAGGGTTGTATAAATTACCCACACACAGCACCTCAATAAAATACAGAGGAACACACAATTAATTTATAAAAGATAAACATTGTTCTTATAACTGATAATGTCAAGCATTTGACTAGTCCACTGATGAAGACTGCAGCTGTGCCCCACCCACCGCTGAATAAGCCGTTACCTGCAGAACAAGCTCCGCCTCCAGCCGGTCTGTGCTATTAATTCTCTCAATCGAGTTGTTTGACCCACTGTATTCGAAAACAGCACCCTGGATGTTGATCTCTTTCTTTGCCATACTTACAACAAAGTTTCCATTCAGAAGGAAGTTCCCTTGAGTGTCAGATAATGCTGTAAAACAATACAGTGAGGCTCATGAGACAGGGAACGGAACGCACCAGGTGGGAGTTAACTGTCTCCGCTTTTAAATTCAAACGCTTTTCTGAATCTGAAGAAAACAAATATAAACGGATGTTAAGGAAACAAACCACTTTATGGTGCTGTGGTCCCTCATCTGCGAGTAGGAAAACTTGAACAGAACAGCCAAGTGTGTTAAGACAAATTCATTCTACCCTGCTGTATCCCAAAACCTCTTCAGAGGCACAAAACAGGAAGGGGACACAGGAAGAGGAGAAACTGGACGAACTAGAGTGCCCCTATGCAGAGCACCCAACTAGTCAGTCACCAGTGCAGAGAGCAAAGCACAGCCATCTGCATTCCATTTATGCTTAATTCAAAACAAGTGTGCAAAGCCTTAACGTCTTAAGGCCAAATTTTACAATTAAGTTAGCCCTTTGACAATGTCATACACGGATGCAATGCATTCTGGTGACTCTCCCCACCCTTTACCTCCCCCCCAACCCCTATTCTCTCCCACTTCTCTCCACTAATTCTGTCCTCTGATCATGACTCTTAGTTTGGTTTTGTGGGCCATTTAATTTAACCAGGGCCATCTGTGTGACCACTGGACAGGGATCCGAGCAACATAAAACACTAGCAGGGCACCCCATCCCCACAGAAATGTCCACAGTTGTTCACAAAGAAGCTGTTGTTCACATTTGATACGTGTGACTCTTTTCAAAATAGTATCTTCCTTTCATAGACCCTTTCAGTCAACCTTTAACTGATTCCTATTAGAGAATCAATATAAACCCTGGTGATCATTATTATCAACTCGATTGTATCTAGACTCTCCTGGAAGGCAAGCTTCCTGAGAGGGACCGTCTGGATGATGTGAGGCACTGGCCATGCCCATGAAGGGCCATCTTGATTATGCTTACTGAGGTTAGGATTCCCTAACACTAAGCAGCACCATTCCTGGGCTTGGGTCCAGTCTGTATAGAAGAGAATGCTAGCGAGCACAGGCAGTCATCAGTCTCTGACTTCTTACTGTAGCTGTCAGGTCACCAGCTGCCTTGCACAACGCCTGTTTCGCAGACCTTCTCTGCCTGCTGGATACACCCTTGACATATAAGGCCAAAACAACCCCTTTTACCTTAAATGTCTTTTCTCGGGGTATTTCATCACAGCAACAGCAACAGACTCCTGTCATACATGTACACGTGTGTGTATATATAAAATGTATTCATAATTTGCTCCATCTAAATACAGAGTTGCATGGAGTCCATAGCTGTGTGGAAGTGAATCATACAAGACTAGCCCATTGACTTTTACTTCTCAATGCTCTGGAGCACTCTGTATTTTATAAACATAAACCCTTATATTAACCAAGTACTTCTCTCTTGAATTTGACTTGTGATAATTCAGCAGGACCTGAAAAGAAATCTTGAAGAAAATATGTACTTGGCATCCTGAGAACTTCACCCAAAGGATACAAGCCACTGATTCTGAAAGTTGAAGCAACTTTATAGATCACACTAAAGAACAAATAAAGTTTGACATCTGTCTCGTGGAACAGAAACTCCTCTGTGTAAGGAGATGGGCTTTATCTAACACCCACACGCTTATTTAAGGGACTTTTGGTGACATAAAATTCCACGCTTATTTAAGGGACTTTTGGTGACATAAAATTCTCAAACAATAAACTCTTTTGAAACCCTTCCAAGTGACCCGTGAGCCTATTTTTCTGACTACAAGTTAGACAGAGGTTTTCATGTTACTGTGTAAGCTCACTTATACGGTAGGTACCTTGATAGCACATTTCTAATCTTAAACTTGGAAAGAACCAGCGGACTTCCAGGAAGCTGTGGCCAGGATAATCACTTATCTATATTTTGGTAGCACGCATCTCTGGCTGCATACCAAGGGGATATGTTTACATAGGAGAAATTAATACTGCCTAAATATGACGGGACAAAAAGCAGGACATTTGCATGCATCCAGGTCTCTGGGACATGTTTTGCATTCATAGCGATGGAAGTAACACAGCATGAAACCAAGCATTCTTCTGTGAGCAGCTCAGCTGGGGATGTGGGTCGCACATACACAACACTGGTGCAGAGAGCTCCAGCTGATTTATTACTGCAAGAGTCTAAACTTTCATGCCAGAGATAGCTTGCACCTGCTGAAGGGCTAGCCCTGTATCCCTGACTCTATGATGCCACCTATGCTTTCTGCAATATGCTGTTCATAACAAAGTCACCTTGCTGGTGGTATGAGTCACGTGGGCCAAAATTTCAAATCTTACTAACTGGAAGCAGATAAATTGCCTTATCGGTTGTATATCACCCTCTTCTCCAGGTTAAAAAATTTGATAATTCAGGAATTGGCTAACTCTGAGAAGAAAACCCGTGTAAACACTCTCTTCATGTTTCTAGCTAAGCAAAATTCTCCAAATCTGAAATAAGTGTTTTTCTTTAAAAAAAGGAAACAAAAATTTCTACTTTACACACTAGAAATACACAATGACCATATTCGGTAACAACTCGAAATATAAGATTATTTACATACAGAAGAAATTTAAGTAAAATTGCATTTAAGTACTTTTCCTACATGCTGAAAACTCATTTAAGGATAGCCAAAGAGTGAGCATTAGAAAGGAAAGAAATTTATTCCGAATATACATGCAACTTTTATTGACTAAACCTTTGATTACCTAAGATATTATAATGAAAAACAAAAACTGAAAATTTTCCCCATCATTTCTTTGTTCTTTCTAAAAGGACATATTATACGTAGCTTAAAGGTATAAATAAAACTACCTCAACCACAGACGTCCAAGAAACTGCACACACGCCATACATACATCACTGCTGCTTGCTGCACATGCTTACCAAGATAGTTGTCATCTTCCGGTCTTCCAGAATAGCTGTGCTGAAGAATTTCAATGTTTGTAGCCCCTGCAGGGATCTTCACAACAACATTGTAACCTGCAAAATAGTTTTGCAAGTGTAACATTTCACAAAACTGTAAATGCACTTCATTGGCCCCTTTCATCCCTAATCTGCAGGGTGAACTCCCCAAAGTGTCACTATTACACGAAGCTCAGACTTCCGATCAATTTATTACCACCAAGTAGCTGCAGGACGACATGGCCTGATCACATGTAGCACGTCTTTTTACCCTTTAACATGTGGTTAAGTGGGATTTCCCGTCTGAAACTCACCTTAACACACCATGCAACACTGAGATGAGGGTAACTGCTCCAATTACACAGACTTTAAGATTAGGTTGCTTCTTAAGATTTTGTTTTCATTATTGTGTATGTTTGTGTCATGGGGGAGGGGGGGAGTGGAGCCAGCAGTGACCAGAAAACGATTTCTTTCGGATATCTGGAGCTGGAGTCAAGGCAGTTGTGAGCTACCTGATGGGGGTGCTGAGAATTGAGCTTGACTCTTCTACAAAAGCAGCAAGCGCTGCTTCTGAGCTGTCTTTTCAGCTCCAACCTTGAGATTCTTAAAGCTCAACATTTCCTGTTTTATCCTACTTCTGTCATTCTTAATGTATTATAGCATGTTTACCTCTGGACAACACATAATCCGGGATTTCAAATGCATTTACAAGTCTAGGGATATCAGGGCCGCTGACATGGTGTGTTGGTGACCAAATAACTGAAAATTTTATTATTGAGAAAATAATAAAATTTAAAATTTTTTCTTAAGCTTCTAGTTTGTACCTCAAACAAGAATTTTCATATTTACATCCAAGTTTTGCATTGCTTTTAAAAGTCTACTGACATCCGTTACAAGAAAAGTAAAAAAGTTTATTGGAGTGTATTGTGGTAAATCTCCGACCCAAACAAGTCCGGTCAAGAAAAACACAACTCAATATTTATGGTTATAAACTGCAAGCCTAGATTGGGCAGATTTACCATTGCACTACTCTATTCCCCAGCTATGAGATCCCTTAAAACCTGCGGTTTTCTAAGCTACATTCTTCTCCTCCTTCTTGTCCTTCCAACAACGGCTCCATTGGCTCCTCCGGCTCCTCTGGCTCTCCGATGCCTACGTAGCCTCTCTCCTGGCAACTTCCTCTTCTGACTCCTCCTCTTCCGACTCCTCCCCTAAGCCTTTTTCTCCACCTCCCCTTCTACTGCCCAATCACTGGCTCTAGCCTTTATTTTACAAATTCAATTGGACAGAAGGTTCACAAGATTCACTCCTTCTCTGCAGCCCCTCCCAGGAGTGGAAATACCATGAAAACAAAAGGCTGGGGGTATCCACAACACTTCCCCTTTCTGTCCAATTAAAAGACTCTTTTCTCTCAGATATAAATTGAACACAAACTATATTCCCATGTTGTAATTGTTAAAGTACAAGATAGACCTAATACCCAGTCCATCATTTTTGTTAACTAAATAGAACCTCTGCCATCTCTCTCAACTAAAAGACTTAGTTCTGAACCTGGCTTAGGAGTGGAATGAAAGTTATATCTCTAGTTTATTGGACAAGATTCTGTAATATTAGCACTGCTTGGAGAGGAAATACCATGTAAAATACACATTAAACAAGAAAGTGGGAACCTTTCCTGACCCTAGAAATACTCACAGAGCCAGCTGAATCCTCCAGGTGAGGCGCAATCCTCCAAGTGCTCAAGACAGCACTGTAGTAACAGATTATTCCTTGTCCTTTTGAAAATGAACTCCCTCAGTTTAGTACATGAATAAGAGTTGTGGTTTCTCTTATGTCTTAAATTTGAAAAATACTGTGCCATGGTTACAGTCATTTAAAGATGACGCTGCCAGGTCACCTGTAGGCCTTTACAGCAACTTGACTTAGCTCTTTCATGTATCGAAACTTAGACATAAAGATAACTGCTTGACTGCTCTGTGTGTCCTGAAGTTTATAATCAAGGTTAATTTTACAACTCTCTCTGTAAAACAACTTCTTCCATGGGTCTCCTCAAAGCACTAGAAGGATGCCAGGATGAAGGTGGCCACTAGGGGGCAGATGTGCTAAATATTATCCCCACCCTGCAAATGATTTGCAGCTGGCTTCCCATTTGTGTGGGAACTATTAATCGCCACATAATTTACACAAAGGTTAAGTACTTGGCTCTAATTTAATGTGTGTGATTTTGTAACGGGAAACGTGTTTCAGTAACTGAAGTCTACAAGAGTGTCAGTGGTTACGAAAGGGGGATCAAGAATGTACCTCCCGGGAAATAACCAATAGCCAAGAGAAAAGGGAGATGCCGCTGATATTCATGACATCTCCAGCACATTAAAATGTGAATTGTCCTACACTGCTCACACGGATAAAAGTTTCAAAAGCCGAGTCTTGTGGAATAGCCTTTAACCAAATGGCTACTGTTAGCATCATGAGCTCAGTCATGGGAACATAATTTAATGTTGACGATAACTCTGTGAGAAACGAGCATTTAATGCACAAGGGAAGCCTCAAGGATCTGCTTGTATCCTTCAAAGAAAGAACATTTTCCCGGAAAATGTAAGAATGGAAGATGTTTGAGGTAGTCTTAAAACAGTTTTAAACGAAATTGAAATCATGGTCAAATATCCATTGGAACTTCAATGCACATGCTACTCGGGAAATCAAGGGGTGGCAATTGTGAGCCAACAACAAAATTAACAGTTTAACCCTTCACTTTCAATGGGCATTTTCAATACAGTCTTAAAAACAAACACAACACACAGACTAGGTATCTTCTTGAAAAAATACATAGATGACAGACAGATGACAGATAGATAGATAGATAGATAGATACATACATACATACATACATACATACATAGATTCAAATGTTAAAATAATTAGAAGCAAGTATCCTAGGAAAAGTCATAAAGATATACATTCTAACTTGTAGAAACACCATTAAAAGGTCTCCAAATTTAAGTAACATTAACACACCATGGTCAAATACCATTGAATTTGCTGTTTGATTTTTATAAATGTATCTAAGTTTTGTTGTGTTGTTGTTAAAATTTAGACGTGGGGCTGGAGATGGTCTCTGTTAGTGCAGAGGTTACTGAACATGCTAGAAGCCCTGAGCTTGGTCCCAGCACAGCATGAGGTGACCATGGGTGATGCATGCTTGTAGTCTCAGCGCCTGAGAAGTCAAGGTTGGATGGTCATAAGTGCCAGGCTAGTCTGGGATACATGAACCTCGTTCCAGAAACAAAAGACAACAAAACCACAGAATCAGGTTTTCCTCAGGCAAGTGAATTCATACATTCAAATAACATTCCAGAATCAAGGTTTAGCATCTTTACCTTTGGCCGCTTTTCATCGACAAGCACTGTGGCCTGGGGACACAGAGTCCACTGGCTATAATAAAGCATTACTGCTGTGTCTCCATTACACAGTAGAGCACGCACTCCGATGGAAGGGAAAACCAGGAGGCAAACACACTCAGCTTACCGTAATGTGCACTGTTGAAGACACCCGCCAGGGTCTGGCAAGAAGAGTTATCACCACCACACACTCCACATTTGTCTCTCTTGGCCTTGGAGTTTAGTACATGATCACAGCCAGCTTGCTTCAAAACACAATGATCACGATTCATATCATCAAGGTGACTAATTATGTGCACAGTGCACTAAAGAATACAAGGTTCTCTTCAAAGGATTCTTTCAACTAACAGGACCATGGCACAACAGAAGGCTCTCTGAGCGTCTGCTGAGCCAGGTAGGCAGAAACATGGGCGCAACTGTGTTCCCAGAGTCTAAAGATCCGAGTGCTTCAAAGGGTTTATGGAATTTTCTGAATCAATATCCTCAGATAATAACTTCTGCATTTGGACAGACAATGATTCCTATATCCGCTAATCATTTGAAAATAATAATTCAGGGCTGGAGAGATGGCTCAGCAGGTAAGAGTGCTGACTGTTCTCCCAGAGCACCTGGGTTCTAGTCCCAGCACCCACATAACTCACAACCATTTGTAACTCCAGTTCAAGGGGGTCTGACGCCCTCTTCTGACTTCTGCAGGCACATACATACAAGCAGGCAAAGCACTGACACACATAAAACATTTTTAAGAAAGCCATTCTTTAAAGAAAGATAATTCAAACAGACACATTAGCAACACATTAGAATACCCCCCAAAGATGTTGGTTTTGTTACTTTAAAAAATATATCACCTTAGAAACTCTTAGAAAAATGGGAATGTCTACTTCAAATAAACTTTTGAACAAATTTCCCCCCCCAGATTAATCCTCAGCATAAGTGTCTATCAAAGGGTTTCTCCAGACATTTCAGACAAAAGTACCACTTCTGCTCCCACAAGTGTCCTCTGGACATGACATGGCCTTTAGTTTTGTGGACTACACCTCTAAACTGAGTAACCTAGAGAGACAAGTTCATGTGCCACGTAGCTTGTTCTTCCATTCATTCATTCATTCATTCATTCATTTACTGGAGTAGTGGGGCAGGATGTGTGTGCTGTACAGGGCCTGTGGAAGTTGGTTCTCTCTATCATGTGGGCTCCAGGGACAGAACTGAAGTTGTTAGACTTGGCAGCCTCCCCATCACCCTGCTGTAAGGATTTTTGTTTTTAAATACCTAAGGTGAATATTTACACAGTGAAGGTTTATCTGTGTATCTTATGAAAGTCAAATGCATGTGGGCGTTGAGAGCACTCGGTCATATTCTGTTTCATTTCACTTGGCTATGTTGCGTGTTTAAATAAGGCATACGGCTTCGGGACCACCGGTTACTCACTTCCTCACACAGCTAAGATCTTTCTCTTTGATGAACCAGACCTGACATTTACTCAGTCACAACGCTTAGGGAGGGAGGGGACATGGATGACATGTCACCACAGGAGGCCACATCTGAAGTGGCAAAAGCCCTTTGGTAAGCCCCAGTTTGTTGGGAAACTGATCTCATTTTCATGCCAATTCTAAATATAATTGGCAAAACAAAATCAGCCATTTGAATGCACATCAGACTGCTTTTGTTTTATTTTTGTGGTGGGATACAGTAGCTGTCTAGACCAGGCTAGCCTACCTTACTCCTGAGTCCTAGACTACAGGTGTATGCCGCTGTAACACACAAAGCTGCTTCATAACAGAAGTAATCATAGTCCTAGAGTTAGCACGATATCAAAGACTACTTTAATGGCATTTGCAAGAACAAATTCTGAAGAAACAGAGACGATACCGGTTACAGAAGTAGAACAAACACGTTGTTCTTAAATAGAAACATGAGGTTTACTTACCCGACAGAGGCCCTGGACACAGATGTCATTAGTTTCTGTCCCACAGGGTGTCCCATCGGCAACTCTGTCCTTCAGCTGGTAGAAGCTGGTGGTCCCAGCGACCCGGCAATAGAGTTTACAGCGATCTTTTACGGCAACTGCAAAGAGAAGAGTCGCATTTCGGATGCAGAACGGCGAAGTTCTGCGTTTCTCTGTGGCGGAATGTTTTCGTATCAGAGCAAGGGCATTACTCACTCCCGCTGTACTTCGGAAGCCACCTCACATTGGGGGGGAGGCCGTTGATGTCGAAATGTTTACCATCAAAGTCGGAGCATTGCTTTTCTCGGAAGTCTCGCTTGCCTTTTGGACATGAATCAGTATTACATGATCGAAATTTCATCCTGCGGCCCACACAGTACCTTCCTCCGTTCCGTGGCCTAGTCAGATTCATTACATTTTAAAGCACATCAGTAAGACATCACTGCGGTCATTTATTTCTACAACTGTCCCATTCTCTGCCAGGACCAGAAAGGCCACGAACATTCTTCAAACATTTATATGTTAAAGTAAGAATTGCTTGCTGACAGGAGCCTGGTATGACTGTTCCCTGAGAGGTTCTACCAGCACCTGACCAATACAGATGCAGATACAGCTGTTAGACTGAGCCCGGGGACCCCAATGGAAGAGCTAGGGGAAAGACTGAAGGAGCCGAAAAGGATTGCAACCCCAGAAGAAGAACAATATCAACTAACTGGACCACTCAGAGCTCCCAGAGACTAAACCACTAATCAAAGAGCATACATGGAGAGAACCATGGCTCCAGATACATAAGTAGCAGAGGATGGCCTTATCTGACATTAGTGGGAGGGGAGGCCCTTGGTCCTGTGGAAGCTTGATGCCCCAGTGTAGGGGGATGCTAGAGCAGTGAGGCAGGAGTGGGTGAGTGGATGGAGAAGCACCCTCATAGAGGCAAAGGAGAAGGGGGTGAGAAGGGATGGGATGGGGGCTTGTGGAGGGGTAACTGGGAAAGGGGATATCATTTGAAATGTAAAGAAATAAAATGATCAATAATTTAAAAAATATATACAACAGTGTTTTAAGCAGTTAGAACATGAATCATAAAAATAGCACGCACACACACCCACACATACATGCACACTATAGACCTGAGACCTAGAGCTGGACACCAGAAAAGAGTCTCAGTTCTGACAACTTTAATAAGAATTAATGGTGGAGCTAAAGAATGATGTCTAGTGAGACACAGACAACGGAGAATGTCCTGGGTAACAAGAGGAACACACCCATCGTTTCATACGTGTGAGTGGGGCACACATATGCTTGCCACTATTTCAATTTATTCCTGGAAATAGACCCCAGATGTTTTGAGGGTAAGGATAATATATAATTTACCTGGCCCAACATTCCAATGTATGTTTATTCAGAGTGTATCATATTCCTGTGCACTCAAAATGCTCACTGACATAACTGTTCTGTGTGCCACCTGGCTCATGAGTTACTCTCTACAAAACGGAAACATTTAAAATCTTTCTGGGTTCTCAGCATGCTTTGGAATTGGATGAATTCATCAGCACTTACTTGGTGAAGCCTGTGAGGCATCCAGAGGAGCAAGAGGAGGAAAAGGAGGCATGTCAGGTTACAAAACAGTATAAAGCTAGTGAGTGGATACACACTTGGGGAAGAGAGCCCAACACAAGATGGAAAGCTCGGCTGTTTCACTGGAAACACAGTAAAATGAAGATGCCACCACAGACTCACCATTCACATTCACTTCTCAGACTCACACTGAAGTAGAAGACAGAATATGAAGAACATAACTCTCTTCATTCAAGTGGAGAGATCTAATCAACATTTTTTTAAAAAAAAAATCTGAATTTATAAATCAAAGTATTCCAGGCGGATTCTGAATCTCTGAAACCCGAAGACTGACCTCCAGCTCTAGAAGTGAGTGAAAGCGACTTTTACTTTCAGGTGCTTGGGATAATCTTAATTTACAGGGAATAAGAAGACGTACTCGGGCCGGTCACAGAGCCTGGCTGTGCTCTTGATTCCCCCGCCACAGGTTCTTGAACACGGGCTGTAGGGTCCCCATGGTCCCCATTCACCATCCACAGGACGGGTCTCCATGTCCCTGGTCACACACAGCCCGCGGTGGCAGTGCTATGAACAGAATAAGCACACAAACAGAAATGGCTCGTGTATCTGTAGTTAAAACATCACGGTCACTACAACAGCAGCATGAAGATGAACAGGAGAAGAACATCTGTACATTATCTAAAGCCAAGGACAACTCAGAAGTGAGGCTGCGTTTAACACCAGCCCAGAATAAATGGTCCCTATCTACTGGGTACCTAAGGTTGGTGGGATGCAAAAAGAATGTAATTATTTCTCTTTGCTTTTGAAATTCAGGTTCTCGCTGGAGAAGTAAAGAATATTTGAGATTAAAATGAAGAGTGTTTGTCCTATTCATACTAGCTCCAAAGCAGTGTTTTTCATAATGCAGTGGTCATCACAATCGTTATATGTATACATACATACGTACATATGCATACATACATATGCATACATACATATACATATATATTTGTATGTGTATATAAATCATGCATACACACATGCAAACACATACACACCCCAAACATATGCATAACTAAGGAGATAAAAGATCTCTACAATGAATACTGCCAGGGTTGGTGAGATGGTTCAGCGGTTAAGAGCACTGACTGCTTTTCTGGAGGTCATGAATTCAAATCCAAGCAATCACATGGTGGCTCACAACCATCCCTAATGAGATCTGATGCCCTCATATGGGTGTCTGAAGACAGCTACAGTGTACTTTGGGCTGGAGCGAGTAGGCCCGGAGCGAGCGAGGGTGGAGTGGGCACAGCAGCAGCAAGAGGGAGAAGGGAATGGGGGAAAAACCAAAACAAAACCTGCCAGGGTTTTGAGGATTTTGAGGAAGGAAACCAAAGACAGCAATAGACAGTGGAAAGACCTTCTGTGCCACTGGATTGGCAGAATTAATATCATGAAAATGGCTATGTTACCAAAACTAATCTACCTATTTAGTGCAATCCCCATCAAAACTCATATATAATTCTTTACAGAACTAGAAAAGAACAATGCAAGAATTACAGGGGCCCACCAAAGACTGCAAACAATGAAAACAATTCTAAGAAAGAATAAAGCTGGAGGTGTCACACTATCTCACTTCAAATTACACTACAATGTGTTTCACTTATGGGTGAAATGAATTTTAATATATATAGAACCACTAAAGATTGGAGAAAACCATTTAACACATTCAATTACATTCAACTCAAGTTTAAGGAAGAAAATATATACAATGAAAACATTTTATGTAACCGGGGAGGGGGTTGCTGACATACTAGCATTCTGAGATCTGTATTTATCGTAATCATAAAAATACAATATGTATGTCCATGTAATTACGTATATAAGTATATATAGTTTTAAAAGCAAAGTTAAAGTTAGACATTTAATTCAGTTGACATTATACTATCCCCAACAAACCCAGCAACACAATCACCTCAACTAGCTGAGCAACAGAAGACAGAAAACAACGAGAAATGCAGAAATGCAGAGGGCAGATGTTCATTCCAGAAGCTCTGGATACAAGACTCACCCTTTGAGAAAACCTACCATCCCAGGACCACAGCTCGTCCCGTCTGCCAGCGGCATGTGCTGTGTGCGACAGCCCTTGTGGACACCTTCTGCACTCGTGCACCACAGGCGCCGACATTGTTTCTGCAGAGTAACCACAGGCAGGCAAGCCAGAGCAGATATCAATACGTGGACACACAAGGTCTATGCTCCACAAAGCCGCAGGATCTGGTCCCTGGCTCATGACTGAAGCTAGACATAGCCAGCAAATGTCAAGTTCTCACCAAGTTCTCATCTACAAAGAGGGCAGCATTTACTTCAAAAACCATCTAAAATTTTACTAGTGCATTACAGGATGAGAGGAATGAGTCAAGGTGGAAATATTCAGTTATTTGAACAGGCTTCCTCTCTTTGCAAGGCATTTTTCTGGAGGTGTTGTTGTTGTTATTGAACTTTACTCATAGGTGCCCTGCCTGTCACAATGGTACAGTTTATGATTGCCACACATTCCCATGGATACTGTGAAAAGCATCAATATTTCTGATTCTGTGAAGTATGGTGCATATTTATAATTTCTGAACAAAAGCGAGAAAACCCCAGAGTCGTAGGAGCTGTGCCCAGGATAATCCCTCTACTTCTGACCTTAAACGCACAGTTTATCTGGTGTTTAAAATCAGCCCAGAAGAAAGAAACACAGCCATTACAATGGAATGGAATGCTAAGGTGACAGTCCCACGATGGATACTTAAGTTTATTAAGATCTGTGACTATAAATTCGAGGTCTTAAGTGTATTAGTTGCTATGCGGGGTGAGCTTTGCAGGTCTGCACTCTTGCTGTTACATGACCTCCACTGATCCCTTCACTAAGAATCTATCTTGCAGTAGCCTCTATGCAAGTGGTTCTCAACCGTCCTAATGCTGCAAGCCTTTGACACAGTTCCTCCTGTCATGGTGACCCCTAACCATAGAATTATTCTTGCTGCTACTTCATAACTGTATTTCTGCCACTGTTATAAGTCATAATGTGAATATCTGATATGCCGGCTATCTAGGGTCACACCTCATAGGTTAAGAAATACTGCTCTGGGTGATGAATGGCTCACTGGGGTGCAAGTGTACTAACCAGAATCTGAAATTACTGAAAAACAGAAGTTTTCAGATTTTAATTTGTTTAATACTTTGTGATATATATACATATATATTATTGTTATATATATTTATAATATGTTATAAATATATTTTATTATTTTTATATATGAATATATAATATAATATAATTATATAAGTATATTACATAATTATATCACACTGGCAGTCACAAAGTTTCCAGATTTAGAACATTTCAGATTTTGGATATTTCAGACTGGGGGCTCTCAATGTGTATACATTTATTTAAGTAAATTAAGTCTATATTCCTGGGCCCAGAAGTCCTCAGAGTCCATTAAGGTAGAAGTTGACGGGCAAGTTCATGCAAAGAAGTGAAGAAAGTATAAGGTCTGTTCTGCTTGGGAACATGAGGTGTGCACGCAACACAGCACCGACGTGATCTGCAAATCACACCCTAACTTCACACCCACATCAGAGAGAATCACGGTGGTAGACCTGATACAAGAGTTATCATACCTGATGAGTTTATGCCGTGGGAAGTGAAAGTGACCTAGGAAAGTTCCCCAAAAGAAGTTGTGAGCGTGAGCAATATTTATTTGTAAGTACCTCGCATAGTACTGAACACATCGTTAGTTTTGCTTTTTCATTGTCTTAGGCCCTTTCTAGGAAACACCACCTAATCTCTCTTCCATTCAAGAATAAATATATATTTTGAAGTACATCCTTGCTATGACTTCCAGGCAGTTTTTCAAACAGAAAGGTAGAGTCTCTCCTACCAAATAGGGACACACTTGCGACCCAGGGCCAAACATGAGCTCGCACTGTTTGTTCCCATCGTATACAGAGCCCGGGAGCTGTGGAGACAGGTCATACGTTCTTCCATTGGGTTTGTCGAGAAGACATTCTCCATGGCCAGTGCTGGAGCAAAGACAGAAAACAGGACAGCGTGAGTACACTTGCCCACGCGGTAGCATCTCCATCAGATTTCTGTTGTCCATTACTCTCAAGGACAATATTTGCACCTTCTCGTTAACTAGAAAAACAATCTCTAGTCACATCAGTAAAGCAAATATTCTGGTACGCAATGACGATATCAGTTTTGAAGAGAAGTTTTCACTGTGTCTGTTTGTCTGTCCCCACTCGGGACTAGCAGTTGAAATGTCGTGGGCGGGGCCTGTCCTTGTTTGCCTTGGAACCCTACTCACTCAAGGAAGCTACAGAGGCTTGAGGGGCGGGGCTAGGAATGGAGCTCAGTAGCAAGGCAACCACGCAGTGTCTGTAGGAACCTGGAGTCCGTACCCAGCACTGCACACAAGAACTATTGAATGACAAGTTATCACGATATAATTAACATCACACTTTCAGGACCCTTTAGCCTCAAATGTCTCATCCAAACTATCGAAGTTTAAAAATAAAGGTGTATTATGTTTCTTGTTAAACAGCAACAACATACAGGGCGTTTCAAAATCGTGGATACTTAACCACTTTAAGAGGCTTCTCAGTGAGTAAGCAGACAAGTTAAGCTCCCTGAGTCTGGGGGCTTGCTCACGATGAAGTCCGTTCATGTGCCAGGAAATGCGCATATGAACAAATTCTTTAAGCTGCCTAAGCTAGGTCTCGTCTTTCATACACTGAGAACGGTAACATCTATCTCACGGTGTGCTATTAAAATGTACTCATACGTGCCACAGTGATGCTTTAGCCAATGACGGGCCAGATGTAAGATGGTGATTCATTATGATAACCCATTCTAAAGCATGGCTCTATTCCTTTCCATCCTTTCCATCAAGAGAGGTAACTGCAAAATACTAATAATGTTATGTCGAGACTAAACTATAGAGGAAATTAAGAAGAATTGGATTTGTGCATAGATAAATATTATGGAAAGAGCTTGATAGATCTTAGTGACCATAGTGGAAACACAATTTTAATGAAAGAAATTAGAAAGCAAAGGAAATTAGCAGAAAGTAGAGACAAGGGCTGGGAAAGCGAGCCTTCCTATTCTCAAAGCTACCAAGAGCCTCAAAAGAGCATGTCGCATTGAGACTCCATCTCTGTGGCAGCAGAAGCAGATTTCATTGGACCTCAGCTAGTCTCAGTCTTGAGGGGACACCTCAAACTTCTGCCACTCATCAGCCTCTCAAAACACTACTTAGTAACATCTGAAAAATTAAACTACGCAGAAGCGTGTTCTGATTGTCATGAAGTCACTCCACAAACAGTATTCATTCAGCACAAGAAAAAAGTCCAAATTAAAAAAAAAAAACGTATCTATATGACTGAAGTATAATACAAAAATGTCCAGTGAAATATTATATATAAATCCTTGTTTTTAAAAATTCTTTATACATTCATTTAATGTGTGGGGGTGCACTTGCCCCTGTACTCATATTGGGGTCAGAGGACAATTTGGTAGGATTCTGTTTTCTCCTTCCACCATATGGGTTCCAGGTATTGAACTACAGTCATCAGACAAACGACTTTACTGTCTCGGCCATCTTGTTGACCCATATCTTTTCGTTTTTAGACATTTATTTATATGCTAATAATGAAAAACTAACCCTCTGTTGAATCTCTAAAGGAACATGCAGCTGTGAAGTCTGATGATTTAGAAAGTGGTCACTTAGCGACTAAAGTAACAGAAACCCAGACTCACTCTAGAAACTCCGTGATGTGCTTCTGACTGCAGGCTGACCAGGTCCAAGGGCTCGTGTGGTAATTTAGAGTTGGGGCCATTACGTGATACTGATGTTTGACCCCAGCTTCCTTACATTTAAAACTGTCATCGTGGGGAACATTAAACCTGCAAACAAAAGCCAACACTTAAGACTACCCCAAATGAACACAACATTAACTAATAACAATCCCCTTGTGTTTCTACAGCTGTACAATATACGCATAGACAACTCTAGTTACATTGGGTTTTATACTCTGGGTCTTTATACAAGATGACATTCTATGTGTAGAGTCATGGTTTCTGTTAAGCACTAGATTATGTCTTTGATTAGTCTCATACCTTTCTTATTTGTCATCAAAATCTAAACAATAAAAAAAATATTTGGAATTTGCCCCATCTACTCAGGATATGAGCATAATATTCACAAAAACACGTCTGCATATTGCAACCTGGACATCTAGGAGATGGGTTTACATGTTAGGTAAGGTGCCACCACACTGAATTCTAGACCATTGATTGGTTCTTCAGTATGCAAAGAGTTTAATCCCCAACTCGGTATCATTCTACATACCAACTACATATCAGCAGAAACCCAGGGCTTCTGACCCATCATAAGTAACGATCAACAGACCAGAATAATAAAAGTGCACCCAAGGTCACGCATATTGACAACGAGAGCAGTGATTAAAGAGCTATCAGGGCAGCAGCGGACTGTGTGCCTGGCCTCACAGACTCGGATATGGATGGAAATCACCCTTACTATTCACCCATATTTGAGAAACCCTGAGGTTCCTCAGGGAGAAGGCCTATCCAGTGAACACAACACCCTTCACACAGCATACAGGTCAGCAGCTTTAGGGTGCAGCAAAAGTGTATCTGAGGTACCACTGCAACATTCCACAATCGGAAGGTCTCCCTCATCCTGTGTCATCCCTCTGTCCCCCTTTAACTGCTGGTGACCATGAACTAAACAACAAAAGGGAACTGAGGCCATACTTTCTAAATAAATTATCCCATCTCAAATTGCTGGCCACAGACACTCTAATGTCATGACCAGGAAGGAAAATGTGGTCGAACGAAGAGCCACCTCTGGCCTTGATTCCTTTCTAGCCACAAACAAGGAACGCAGTGACCCACTCTGCGGCTACATTCAGAATTATCAGAACATGAGATCGAAGGACTCATCTTAAAACTTTTCATGGCAGCTCTGAGCACATCATAGGAGACCATGGCTTTCGTTCTTAAAGCTCAGAACCCCAATAAGGTTTTCATGAAACAGGAATAAGAGAACCCCAAATTGTTGTGGACGATCTCCAAAACGAATTCTTTGATGAATAAGAAACCCCATGGATCATGTCCTGTGCTAGGGCCCTGAGCAAAAAGAGCAAAATGTGAGCTGGTCTTTCAAGTGTTGTTGGGAAGCCATTGCAGACCCTCCCAAACAATGGCAGTGGACAGTACCTGGCCATGTATAGGTTAACAAGGAATAAAGGTCCTTGTCATGTAACCGAGTACAGGAGGTGAAATGGAAGAATATTCAAGTTCTACCTCTTTGAACTTCTGTTCTGTGCAGCCTGTCTGACCTAACACAGATCACAAAGGACCAAAGTATCCTCTCAAGGGTGAAGGATGAAAATCACACTGCAATACTTGATGTAGGAATACAGATACCCATGGGTGAATGTCTGCAAGTGGAAGGCACACCCCTCGGGTGAGGGAAGGTACTTACACGTGCCCGAGCTCATGGGCAATGGTGAAGGCGGCACTCAGCCCGTTCTCTTCACTAATGGAGCAGCTCCGTGAAGGATCGCACAGGGTGCCTAGCTCCGCTAAGCCTAAAAATTACACACATGTACTTCATCAAAATGGGAATCGGCACCAAAATGGGCCCTACGAGGCCACAAATGCACATCAACAAAATCTGAAGTCAACAATTAGCACTGTGGTACCACGTGGCTGGCATATACTTTGTGCCTAGATTCACTCAAGCTGATTTTGCGATGTCTCAGAGTTACCTAAGACAGAAGGTAGCAAGTGCCCCAAATGATCAAAGTCCCTTGTGTTAGAATAAAGGACACAAACTGAAGCATTGCCTCAGCATTTAAGAGCACTGGCTGCTCTTCCAAATGACTGTGGTTCAGTTCCCAGCAGCTATATGGTGGCTTACAATCATCTGTAACTCCAGCTCCAGGGGATCCAACACCCTCTTTGGATCTATGGGTAACAGGCACATATGTAGTTCTCAGACATGCATACAGGCAAAACACAGGCACACATACAATTTACATACACACACACACATACACAAATCATCTTATATTACACACATGGGCACACTTAGTGGTTTAGACCACCTGCTGCTCTTGCAGAGGACATGTTTGACAGCTCACAGCTGTCTGTAACTTCAGTGTTAGGAGATCCAAAGCCCCCCTCTGACCTCTACAGACAACAAGAATGCATGTGGCATGCATACATACTTGCAGACAAAATATGCATGCACATAAAATAAAATAAATCTAAAAATACTCTACAACTGAAGTATCATTTTAAACAACAGAACTTGTAAGGTAAAGTGACGATATAAACACAGAGAAAATAAATGTCAAAACAGAGACTCAACAAGATATATATTAAAATAGAAATGTGCAAATCATTGAAAAAGATCATTTGCCACCAATAACCTACACTAAAAATATTTTACAGGCTGTAACTCACGGGGAAAAATAAGAAAGAAAAGGACATCATAAACAAATTTTGGAGATGGGGAGACGCATCCTCAGACATAAGTGCTTGCTGTACAAGCATCAAGACCTGAGTTCAATTCCCAGCAGGTATCTTATAATGTTTAAAACTTTTACAAAAGGAAAAAGCCTTTGGGGTCATGTGCCCTTGTAACTGAGTACTGTGAGGGTCAGAGACAGGAGGATTATGGGGACTTACTGGCTGCCAGCTTAGCTCCAGGTCAATGGTAGACCGTGTCCCTACTATAATATGGAGAGTGTTGAAGGAGAAAACCCACCTAATGCATGAGGTATACACAATGACAGAGATGAAGTAATGAATACCACTACGTAGGACCAGCTGAACAAAGGTAAACTGATCTTTGCATCATTTGCTTAGGAGAGAGTGCTGGAGAAAGTTAGCTAATCCTCCTGGTTGCCCTTGCTGAATTGGAAGGAAAGATGTATCTAGTGACTACCCAACAAGGGAAAGTTGGGATATCTAATGTGCAAACAGACATGACATACATATGTAAATTTGAAGAAAATACATTTACGTGTGTGTACATAAACACATATATATTTAAGCGGAACTTTCTCATCTGAACTGAAAATGTTCCCCAAGAGCCATAGACAATCTAATAAGAGAGAGAGAGAGAGAGAGAGAGAGAGAGAGAGAGAGAGAGAGAGAGAAACACCAGGCATGAGAAGCCTCCTATTGAGCTATTATTCAGGGTTGCCCAGACCTCCAAAATGTTACAGGCTATTGCTATCGCCCTTGGTTGTCTCTCAGTAGAAAGTAACTCTAGCTGAAGATATGCTCTCCAGACACAGGATCCAGAGGACCCATGTTGGACCTGACCTGAAAGCTTCTACCTGAAGAGTAGCTTTCCAGGTACCAGTAGATGCCATGTAAGCTTCCAAGGCAAAGAAGCAACCAATTGTCCTACCCATGGTAGGGCTAAATCAACATAATTCTCAACATACTTTATAGATATTTGTTCTTTTACCCAGATAGTCTAAGTCTCACCCCTTTTCAAAGAAACCTCTCTCTGCAATAGACAGGGACCATAGCATAAAAACAAACTGATCAAAACACAGAGAACAAAAGACCATGTGGTGCCCAGTCCCACTAACACATGAGCAACACAATCCCTGCATCTAAGGCTCCAGGATCGTCATAGAAGAAGTGTCCAGAAGAGTTTAAAAGCTAGAGAAATAGGAAACTTGCTGCAAGATTGTACCTGCTAGAAAAGCCAAAGAGGCTATGCCCATGAAGTCTCATAAGCAGGCATAGCTGCCAAAGACCTGAATGACCACTGAGCATACTAATTTAGAGAAGGAAAACTCACAGGGCCTCAACCCTAGACAGTGAACTACAGGCAAGGGGGAGTTCTGAGAGCAGAAGATATACTCTTACTGAGGAAAGAACACTCAGATTTCCTACCATGTGTTCAACCCTGAGATTACATACAGACCTGTAACATTATACAAAATGAGCGCTCTCTCCCTCTCCCTCTCCCTCTCCCTCTCCCTCTCCCTCTCCCTCTCCCTCTCCCTCTCCCTCTCCCTCTCCCTCTCCCTCTCCCTCTCCCTCTCCCCTCTCCCCCTCCCCCTCCCCCTCCCCCTCCCCCTCTCCCTCTCTCCCTCTCCCTCTCTCCCTCTCCCTCTTCCTTTCTCCCTCTAACTACAATTAAAGAAAGAGAGGCTAGAGCAGAAAGCACAATGTTACTTGCAGTCACTTCAGTTCTGTAGAAAAGGAAATACCAATGGTTGGTAGCTATGGAAAAATATGGTCAAACATCTTAGCACTCATCACAATGAAAATACATTTTAGATTGACAAAGACTGAGAAATCTGCAGATAACCTCTATCAACAAGGAGCGAAACAAACGAATGTTTACATATCCCATGGCTATCTAAACCAGCTGGACCGGGGTACTTCAAGTTTCAGAGTTTTTCAAAATTAAAAATATTTACATAGAATGCAACAAAAGCCCAATCTTTAAAAGTCTTTAAGATCTGAAACTTTTAAAATGTAACACGGGCCATTAATAGCTAGCATTTCAGATTAGGGATGCCCAAGATGTGTCAGCACAGATATTGACCCAACAATTCAATGAGAGAAAATTAATTAGTCTCACTTGACTAACAGGACATCAGTATATAAACGTGCATGAACTGTTATGCAGAAGTGAAAGGGCATAACCATAGCTACAAGGGGTTTTTTTAAGCAAAAGAAAACACTATTGTGTTTAGAAAACATATAAGGTAATGTTACTACTTTCAGAAATTGGAAGAAATTGACAAGGCTAAAATTTTGGGGGAAATTTCCTCATCAGGAAAGGCAGAGACATGCTATGAGGACTGAACACAGACCTGCTATAGGATCAGCTAAGTCAGGGTTGTCAGACCTGGTGCAGGCTCATGGCTCTACACTATAACCTTTAAGTTGCCATCTGGGTTACTGTATATTATCTCATACATACAGAATCACACTAAACACCATGCTCTGCATAGAACTTGGAAGTTAGTAACAACTATTACTAGTAACAACTAAATACTAGTTCTTGTTATTCTACAAAATCCAGAGGCAGAATCAGAGAAGCAAGAAACATTTATTTATTTACCAAGACAACACATCAAAATTATTAAAATGACAAAAAGGGAATCTCTAAATGTATTTTTTTATAATTCACTAAATAGTCAACGAGATAAGCTTCATTGATGAAAGAACTCACCTAATGTGTCGCATTTCTCTTTAGCGCCACAAATGTCTTCCCTTAAAAGAAAAGATTGTATGGTGAGATATTTTCAGAAAGCATGGTTGCAGTAAGTCAACACACAAATAAAGCTTTAACTCTACCGAGACCGTCACCAATCAGCTTTGAACCCACAGTGCTCCTGGCACGCTCAAAGCCTTTAAAGTTATTGGTGCCTCACTCATGTGCCTGCCTCGGTGGGCAACAGATGCTCTGTGAGTTCATACGGTGAAGATGAAGCTGCTCTCACAGCCTCAGTTTGCCTTCTTCTGATAACACCAGTAATTGTGTGAAACTCAGGAGCTCTCAGATGTCAGGATTTTTTTTTTTGCCTCTGCATCCGTGAGTCTGGTTATATATCTGGACAGTGTCCCCACTCCCCCTGCCTCATCTCTCTTCTGGGTCTCTTCTCCCAGTTCTTTCTCCTTCCTATCTTCAATCCTTCACTGTGAACCTCTGCACCTGATTTCAGCAACAATGCAGTCCTGAACTGTAGGCTGTGATGGTGTGTAGAAATTAAGACAACCCCTACCTTCTTCTAACAGATTGATAAAACAGACTTTTATTCACGGTTCTGAAAAGCTCACCTTTCCTTGAGATTGACCCCAAAGTGAAGGATTTCATCAGTAAACCATTCAACCGAACAGCAAATACCATACCTCCCTGTGTTTTAAGTGTTGTTGAAGCAGGTGTGAATTAGCACTCAATGATGCCTCTAAGAAGATAGAAATGGTTTTTTTTGACAATGGAACTTGTTCCTAGCATGGGAAGCCTGATAATTATGGGAAGCCCTAAAAATCAAAACCAGGGACAGACATACATGTGATAAAAGATGGCAAATAGATACACTGAAAAAAGAAACAAGTAAAATTGGCCCTCAGCTCTACATGTAAGTCAGCTTCTGCGTATTAATTCTAATGCTCTCATCCTGTCTCGAACATGACCAAAGACTGCATTTTATTTAGACTACAGCAGCTCATCCAGACACTGATGGTTTCCTGAGGAATTTCCCACAATTCCAATCTCAAAGAAGAGTCAATGCTTTCATTCTGTTAGCTCCCGGAGCTTTCATGTTTCAGTGACATAGAGTCAATGTAACCAAAATGTATCAGTTCTCATGAAAGACAAGAGTAGAAAATCTGCTCTGAAAGAAGAGTCAGTGCTTTCATTCTGTTAGCTCTCAGAACTTCCTTGTTTCAGCAAAATGGAGTCAATGTAACCAAAGTGTATCAGTTCTCATGCAAAACAAGAGTAGAAAGTCGTTCTGCAGCAAGATGGTTTCAAAAGCCATACCTCGTGATGAGGACAGCAGTGTCATGGTGGGAAGGGTGAGCATCATCCAGAACATTCTGACTCTGTTGCCATAAGCAAAAGTTGCGTAGTGTGGTGGCTGCATTAAAACTGATCACTGGCCCTTCCTGTGGAAGTAATGAACAACTCACTGTAATGGTAAACATCCCCCCCCCATCAGTTAGAATTCACAGTTTATCAAACTCCATCTTTACAGGTGCCTAAAGAGTAGCATCAGCTTTGCTCTTAGTTTTAATTAGATACATTTTAGCATTGTGATAAAAACTGATCTGAAATAAGGATCAAATATTCAGGATCAAAAATCCAACTGTAAAAATTAATAGATTTAAAAACTTTCAACATTATGATTATAGGAGTGAGTGGATGTTTTCATTTTGAATTTTTAAACTGTTGATTGATGTGTGTTGTTTCATATATATATATATATATATATATATATATATATATATATATATAATTTTATTTCCTCCACATAGTCTTTTTGAAACAGGATCTAACTGTGTAGCGCTGGGGCAGGGGGTGTCCTATAGATCAGGGTAGCGTTGAATTCACAGAGATCCACCTGCCTCTGCATTCCAAGTGCTAGGATTAAAAGCAGGAGCCACCACACCCAGTTCAGATTACAGTTTTAAAGTACATTTTAAAAGACCTCATTTCCAGTATGACCTCTGTAATGGACAGCTAGTCCCACCAAAAGCCAACCATAGCCCACAGCCTTCACTGTGTCCTGCTTCTTACCTGCTCACTGTGAATTACAACTAACTTCACAATCACTATATTTATAAGGTTCCCAATGCTTGAATCCTTGTAGATTGCAGCAACCTGTAAGTAGAAACCAAAAGATGAGTTGCCTAATAAAAGATAAAGTTGCCTTTCTGCAGCAAAGTAGAAAAAAACCAGAGTATCCACTCTCCAGTGCAGCTACACACTAGAGTCTCTTAGAGAACCTTTATCAAAGCCTGGGCCTCATCCCATCCCTTGTGTCCCATCTAATATGATTAATTTACATCAGAATCTCTGGGGTTGAAAGACATACCAGCATCCTTGAAAATTCACAGGGATTAAATAATCTTCATATAAAGCTTGGATTGAGAACTTGCTACCTATACCAGTCCGTGGCTCAACACAATCAGTATATAGGGAATCTGCACTTTCATCAAAATCACCAACTATGTAAGAGCATTCAAGTACAGAAATTACTGCCATAGATGACTGAGCAAAAAGCTTCTCCACTTTTTCAAGGTCAGAATCTATTTATTTATAACCATAACATCCTACTCAAATGTGACCTGTTCTATTTCTGTCGTTTTATTTAATATTTTCTCCCGAAGTCTTATCTATCTCCAGTTGTGAACATGTCTATGGTTCATTTAGCACTGCTGCCCCAATCTGGGGTGCAGGAGATTCATCTAAAGTCACATGCTTAGCCAGAGAAGAGGTCCACATCACAAGCTGACCCTCAGGTCTTCAAGACTGGAGAACTTAAGTTTGTGAGGCCCTGCCTGACCTCAGTCTGTGATTTATGGCTAAGGTATAATAATAATATATTAAATATATGAAATGTAAATATATTATTATAAACAATAATGTGTATTTCTCCACACTAACTTCACAGCCTCTTCCTTTATTTTTTATTATTTATTTATTTATTTTGGTTTTTCGAGACAGGGTTTCTCTGTGTAGCCCTGGCTGTCCTGGAACTCAAACTCAGAAATCTGCCTGCCTCTGCCTCCCAAGTGCTGGGATTAAAGGCGTATGCCACCACTGCATGGCTCACGGCCTCTTCTTATACACTCAAAGAGGCTAGTACTACACAAATGCTTTACACAGCCAGTGCCTCTGCCTCTCTCTGCCCCTCTCTGCCTGCCTGCCTCTCTCTCTCTCTCTCTCTCTCTCTCTCTCTCTCTCTCTCTCTCTCTCTCTCTCTCTCTGCCTCTGTCCATTTAATTAACCCAGGCCACTTGTACAACAGAAACCATTTATAATGTCTATACCAACTGCGCAATGGGTCACTTTCCAAGCCACAGAAGTTCACTGTCTCAGGTAGATTTGTTCACTTAATTTAAAATGTTCCCTATCTATTATTTGCTTCTACTAAGAAGTCTGCGGTCAGTCAGTCTCTCCCAGAAATGGCTGTATAAGCAAAGCCAGAATGATAGCAACATCAATGGACATGTTAATGTGAAGGTGGGATTCATAGTCGGGGGCCCCACCCTTAGACTAATAATAGCAGACAATTATTGATTATTGGAAGAAAGAGAATTGGCATCACTCAGGCACGAGCCCATTATTGGCTCCATCTGTCCAGTGCAGAATGGTCAGCCTTAAACTCATATATGTACAAACAATACAATGGACTGAGCAGGTGCACACACACACACACACAAATATGAATACAAATGCATTCATATTGAATTTTAAAATATTATATATGTGCATGTAAAAAATCAAAGAAAATGAGGCTACATACTGGAGAGTGGGGAATATAGAGAGGATTGAAAGGACAGTAGCTGACAGGGGTTGGAAGGAGGGACAGGAGGGGGAAAGTGACTTAAATTGGTTTCAAGTAAAAAGATTTAAAAATTAAAAAAAAAAATAGGGAAAACACCATACAGTCACTAGCTCGCACTTCAGATGGAGACATCTGTGGACACTGAGTGGAGACAGCTTTTGTCTGACATCTCAAGAGCTATTTTGGAAAAAGACTTCCATGAGATAAACCACATTGACTGGATCTGACAACCTCAGACGTGGGGCCAACTGTCCTACCGCAGAGAGGATTCAAGTTTTCAAAGGAAAAAAAAAATGTGAGATATGAGATGCTAAACTAAGAAAGCTCTAGGTTAAATCCAGAGTCCACCTCCCTTTTCCCAAGTTTACTCTTTCCATTTGTAATGTTGTTTACGTCCTTCTAAACCAACAGCAATGGGTGGATGAGATGCCAAAATGTGCCAGCTTTCCTACGTCTTCACACGACCATCAAAGATGGTGTCTATTTGTTCAGACGTCTTTTGAAACTCTAAGGGGAGAGGCACAAACATGTCTGTCTAACCCTCCTCTACACGATTCTTCTCCGCTCATGACTTAAATGGTGCCCCTTCTCAGCCCTGACACATCCGTCGTGCTGAGATGAAACCTTAATACAGAACAGCCAACAGCATTGCACGGGGCCCAGCTCCAGCTGAAGTCTGCACTCCTCCTAGTGAAAACCAGGGAAGTGCTGTGTCCACTCATTGCCTTGCTGTTTCCAGAAATATCGAACACAAGAATATTTCCATGATGTAAAACAATCTGCCTTGCTCTCAGGAAACTTGAAAAGGTCCAAGCTTTTTAGTTTTTAGTTAACTTTTCAGAAAACCATAATACAAATGGATTTTTATACACAATAAAGATGTCAAGATTCAGTTGAGTGTGAAAACAGCACCAACAATGACTTTTCCTAATAGTTCCTAATGTATCACTTTGCTTCCTCTACTCAGGATTTCCAAAGCTCTGCCATAGATATAATCTATCATCAACTCACACTTCTAATACTACTGCTATTATAAAATATGGTGTTTTCCTTCACTGTCTCCCTCGAGACAATTTTCTTAATAAATGTAATTTTCCGATCATTAAGTTTATCTAGTGTTCCACAGAATTGATTCAATGTTGTACGTGTTAACTGGCATCATCCACACCATAATTCTCCTTAGAACACCCTGTGGGCTACACTCACATAAATACACGGGGTTACATTCTCTGCTGAATGTAAATACAGATAAATGCATGGCTAAATAATTATTTTGGTTTCAGAAGTTATAAAATATCATCAGTATATACGTATATACCTCTATTCATCATTTTTGCAAGTACTCCTGAGTAACAGGGCTAAATTCAGAGATGCTCAGAGAAGGGTAACATAGTTGAGCTACTGCAAGTGCATGCATGTGCACTCATACACACAGAATGTTAACATGTTTCTTCATGGTGTTAGGCTTGAGGGTCCCAGAACCACTACTCAGCAGAGAATGTAACCCCAAACCAAAGACTTATAGCCTACATCTCCTAAGGCAGCTCCATTCATATTGTGTCTGTAACTTAAAAGATGGAGTGCCAAACTTCTGATGACGGGAATGCAGTCGTAGTCAAAAGCACACACTCTGCCCTGCTTGAGAACAGATGGAGGTTTTAACATTCAGATTCAAAGACCGAGTCCACAAGGATATTGTCTGTCACTAGAGGGCAGAAGCCCTTCACATGAAGAACACAGCAAGCATTCTCTGTGAGTGCTGGGGAGATTTTCAAATGTAAAAGTTGCCAGAGTAACAGATGAAATTCTGGCTTGAATGGAAACACAACTTGCTTATGTCTAGAGCTTGGAAAAACATTTTTAAGTTGTACATGAAAAACATTAGCTGGAACTCCATTTTAGATGACGTGAGAGTCCTATTAAGGTGGGACTGAAGGGATGGTTCGGAGGTTAAGAAGAATTGCTGCTCTTGTAGGGGACAAACTCAGTACCCATGGAGCGGCTCACAACCACTGCAGGGAAGCTCCCTCTTCTTGCCGCTAAGGGTACCCACGCACGTACAGCAGACACATATACATGCACATAAAATAATAAAGACAAAATACATCTTTAAAAAGAGCTATTATTGTACTTACAATTGACATCAGTGTCAGCACATAGTGCTGCAAATTCTGCCCATGATGGTGAACCATCTTAGCATCGGCTGTAACCATAACTTCCACATATCTTGGGTACGATAAAAAACGCTTATTCCTGGAATGTAACGGACTCCGTTCACCTGCCAATCTGAACCCCGCTTCGTCCTTTATATTAACGTTGCGGGTCGTGTTCCTGGAGTTCTGAGAGGGCAAAGCTGTTTTCTCCATTTGATTTTCTGAGAAGGATAAAACAGTAAAGCCATTAAACTGGAAGCGATTCATAGGTCACACAAAGCGGAGCAGCCACACTGAACACTTATACTGTCTGCCATCACCGTGGGCTTTGCTCTTCAGAGCCAGTGGTTTACAGTGCTCAGATTTTTCAGAGCTAAATGAACAACACTGACTCTTAGCTTTGTTTTTGGCAGCTCTGATTACTTGGAAATATTTATTTGCCAAGTAGTATCAAGCAATTCCTGTTTTTCCCAGGAAGAAGACTAGGTTCTTCAGTGGCTGCCAGTTTTTAAGTCTCATTGTATGGCAGTCTCATTCTGCCTGGTGTCGTGTCATAGACTATAGATTAGAACAAACTTTCACTGTACAATATATAAAAGCGGTAACAACGCTCCTTAGTAGAATAACGTCCCAAGAGGCAGAAACTCAAACGAAACCATCAATTGTTGCTATAAAATTTACGATAGTGACCATATAACATGCCTGGTGACTTCCATTGTTTGCTTACATAGAAAATTATTTGATGCTGTAATCATAGAAACTACTTTTAAGTACTATATAAAGAAACTATATTTAAATAGTTGATTATTTGCACTTATGCAAATGTTCATGAATGACATGACTGTGTGTGCTATTTCTTCCTTCCCTCTCTTTTCTTTTCTACTCTCATCTTCTGTTAATTTTCCTGAAAGTGATAAGTTGTTGTATTTTCAACAGAAAAGCAAACAAAGGAGTATGGTAAAAAGAAATAATAATTCCTTAGTCATTTATAAACCAAATAATCAACAATCAGGATATTGTCGCCCTATAATTGCATGTGTGTGTGTGTATGTGTTATGTGTGAGTGTGTGTCTGTGTGAGTGTGTATGTATATGTGTGTGTGAGTGTGTGTGGGTGTGAGTATGTGTGTGTGTGTGTGAGAGTGTGTGTGTGTGTGTGTGTAATAACCCACTCCATTTGAATATAAATGGAGCCATTTGGGGAGGGTAGACAATCAAAGCCGTTAAGCATTTTCCATTATCTTTAACATCTGTCTTTTGTACGCCTGTGTGTTTAGTTATGAACACTGCTCCCTGTTTTCTTTCCCCTGGAATCCCTCACCCACCAATGATCACTGAACACCTGGACTGGAAACGATCCCCAATAACCTGATACATATAATGCTCTGGCTATCGGGAAGGGCTGGAGGTTTGTGGTTCAGTATATTCATTTGTTCCCAGGTTATTGGAAACAAACTTTGGCTGAGCATTTATACACGTCAAGAATGTTTGGGAAGCCAGGTGCATATATTACCTCATAAAGCTTACATACCAGGGAAGGAGACAGAAGCACAGAGGTAAAGACAAAATTTTAGGACCTTTAAGAGCTTCAATGATATCCAACCAAGTGACAAATTATGTTATTCCACCTAGCAGGCTGGCTAACATTTGGAAGTTGGTAATGCCAAGCATTGATGTAACATCACTGAAATGCCATCAAGCAAGTTACATGTGCACTCATCCTATGGACTGCAATTCTATAGCCAGCAGCCTTCTCTGAGTCACAAGAGGCCATCACAGCACATACAGAGACAAGGAAAATAGACTAAAGACCCCAGAAATGCACCCTCTCTTATACTGTCAAGTGATCCTCAGTAAGGTAGTCAAGTCAGACTGCAGAGCAGACTAAAATCCAATTCAAGACCCAAAGGGATGCAGAAACTGTGGAACTCTTAGAAGGAAAGTTTTCATGATGTCAGATTGGCGATGAGTCCTTGAATATGAAACCAGACGTCAACAAGAAAGATAAAGTCGGAGGATTAGGACCACGTCACATAGCAGCCTTGAAAAGAAGCAATGAAGCTCCTCTCCTTGCTCCTTATCTCACAAGAGAGGAGGTCCAACGGCCACACACTCGTAAAGAAGAGGTGCTGCCATTTTCTGGGCATCGTCAATACGACCCCTGAGAAGTAGCTATGACCTGGTCCAGAGTAAGTGTTGTTAAGTACTCCAGGCTGCCGGGTGTGATGGGGTGGAAAAGAAAAATGAAAGAAGAGCACAACTTACCAACAGACACTATATTATCCATGCGTACCTCAGTTTACTTGTATGCGCTTTGAAATAATCCAAAGAAAATATACAATGATGGAAAAATAACAGAACAATGTACTAAAATCTACAGACTTGTAATTCATTGACACACAGAGGAGAGTGAGTCTTGCCAGTTCAACGAGGAAAGGACACGAGAAAACTTAAGCATAGCATGCTTTTATGTTGGTAAAAATTAAAATTAAGCATATGCCTTTAAAAGATACATGGGTGCAGCAATGCTGTCTTCCAAAAAAAAAAGTCAAGGAGATCAGAAACTGGGAACTAGAATAATCTCTGCTTCAGATGCTGACAGGAAGTGAACAAAATGAGGGAGAAAGAAGCGTAGTTATCTTCAAGCCTTTGTGATGTGCTGGCTCAAACACTCATGAATATGCAGACCAAAATTAAGAAGTCCTCAGTTAAGTACATCAAAGTAATTCCCACTCTATCAATCGGATAACTGGCATGACTATCACCTTCTATTGTCCTGGCAATGCTTGCTAAGGCAGTAAGATAATAAAATTAAACACTCAGTATGATCATTAAAGAGATAGTTTTCCAACTTTTTAAAATTTAAGTTAATACATAAAAAAGTTCTATCATTAAAAATCCCAAAAGGCTCAATTTAAAACTCTTATAAATTGCCCATCCTAAACACAGAAATAGGTAAATCAAAGATGTGAAATAGTCAAAAAAAAAAAATGAACTGAGATTTGGCATGGAAGTAAAAGTAAGAACTTTAGAGGCGTTTAAATTTTAATCCCATTATTTGGAAATTCTTTTACCAAAATATACAGATACATATAACGGGCCAAAATTATATAGAAATATATAGCCCAGTGTTAACAATATGACATAGGAAACAGATATTAACCTAATTTCAGTATCCTTAAATGATCGTAAGTTTATGTTTTTACTAAATTTTAAGAAATAAAGAAGTACCTACTAGTATGAAATCTATTGATATTTCACAGGATAAAAGCTATATTCCATTGCCTTTTCTTAGTATTTATCCCCAAGCATTGCAATTAATGATGGATGATAAAGTGGCCTCTGTAAATACCTTCCATAAATAGCCATCCCTCAAAACACACTTGCTACCCAGCATAGTGACACATGTCTGAAATACCAGCACTTGGGTGACGGGACAGAAATATCAGGAGTTCAAGGCTATCCCCGGTTGCATACCAAATTTGAGACCAGCCTGGGCTACATGAGACTCAGTCTCAAAATACCCGGCCACGTTAGCCAATTCCATTACATCATTTCTTTGAAACGCTTCCCATTTTATTTCTGCTTCATCAAGTCAGGACTAAAACTGATTCTCGCCCTTCATTCATAGTAAGTGTATTACAGCATGCAACCAATTTAGATGAGCCCCAACAACAAGGTCACCAGTATCTTGCTAGAAGATAAAAATCTTTAAAATTTATGCCACCAGTGATGATGGCCCACAGAATAATATTATAACCCAAAAGATAATATTTAAATTAATAACTATAAAATGTACATTGCTCAAAATTATCATTATACAATAAGATGATTAGATAGCCATATTTCTATTTGAATATCTAGCTGCTACCTCATGCTCATGATTTTCTTCCCCAGTTTTCAGCCTCTGGTGTCTACAAATGTCAGCAATATCGTCCTATGTCCCACAACTGAGTTACCCCAGCACACAACCACTGGGATGTGTGCCCTCCCCTCACTCTAGGTTCTAGACACCTCTTCTTTGTCATTTTTCCTTCAAATGCTTCTTGCATTACTCTTGTCTTCAACTGAATACTATTTTATTCCTTGATTAAAATTAAAATACAATCACCCCTTTCTGAAAAACAGTTATGCCTCTGAATTCATTTAGTATGCTGCATCTTAGAATTCTTAGAATGAAGTCTATAAAATTAGAATTTTTTTTAAAAAAGCCTCCCAAACAGTCTAGCCATTTCAATTCCCTGTCTCCCTATTCATCTTTAAGTCCACTCCTGAATAAACACTGTCTCATTTCACCCTCGTGCAAGATGAAAGCAGGTATATCCTCACTGGGAGATTCCCCATGGGACAAATTGTAAGTTCTCAACAGCTCACCACTATGCACCATCGTCTCACCAAGCTGTGAATTCTCTAGTGAGTGAGAACAAGGTCCCACAATGTGTTCTCCTAAGTTCAGTAAACACTCATGGAGGATATTGAAAAGATGAAAAAAAGATAACAGAGGAGAGAGACAAAGGACAAAGGCGGAAGACAGGGATGATTTGAGGAATAAGACAGAAGAGCTTTGTGGGCTGCAACATCAGTATAAGGAACATACTACTGAGGTACAGAGCGGTGTCAGCTTGAAGGCAGACCCACACTGCCTGAGGCATTCCCAATACTAACCCCAGTGCTGCTATCTGTGCACAGGCAATCTGTATTTGACCAGAAGAAAACCATTTCATGATTCTCCAAGGCACAGAACCATTAAGTGAGGGCATAAAATAAAATTCTGCTTAATCTAATGTATCAGCATTTGAAATCACTGTTGAATGCACCAAAGCTTAAAAAATAGTGCACTTTTTAAAATGAGATATGACCATATTAAGTATGCTATCACATTTCCTCATGGTTTAAGCTGTATTCCGGTTCTATTATATGTCTTATGTCTCCATGCTATTGAACTAATACTATGAATAATAACTACAGATGTTTACTGTGTTGATTATTTATCAAGTGATAGTTCAAGCCCCATATGTTTACCTTCTAAGTATTAACAAAAGCTCTCTATGAAATAGCCACTGTGATTAGAACCACTTTATTAATGAAGGAAATTAGGAAGAGAAAGGTTAAGTGTGGTGGTCATGGTAACATAGAGAATAAAATAGAACCCTGGGGCATCATTTTTAAATCAAAGGTGTTGAATAGCATAGAACCACAAAAATTTACCAGTCTCTAAGCTTTTTCATTATCAAAAATCTCAAGAACATACTTTAAGAGCTATGAATTATAGTTTGCGCATTTTAAGTGGTTAGTTTTGAAGAGTGATACAAATTAATACATGGAAGCTCATCTCCTAGTAAATGTACAGAAGATTTGCCTTGTGAGATAAAAAGATGATTACATCATCCATCTTCCCTGCAGCCTCAGATCAGTTACTATTGCTGACAATTTTTTAAATACACAGACATGTGACAGGGGTTGAAAGAAATTTTCATAGCCAGCAACTGAATAGCATTACAAAGAACTGAACTCAGATTTCCTTAAAATAGGCTTCCAAACTGAACATCTCATGACTCTGCACATGCCTATAATGTGGCAGCACACCGAATGAGGGGAATTTAGCAACAACGTCACCATGAAAAATATTACTTCGTGGAGACTAAAAGTAAGAACTATCTAATCATCCCTATGAAAATATGGGTCTCATCTTTCTAGCACTAGAGATACATAGAGCTGAGCTAAGACATAAATATTAAGTTTGGTAGTTTAGGAGGAGAAAGATTTGAGACTAATCAACTACTGTCACTTTATCCAGTGGCGCTACAAGAAGATTCTTAAGTACTCTTTCTCTGATTAAAGAAATTCTCTTATGTCCAGTTAACTTCCTAAGTGATACTAAGAAATTTCTTTATAGATGTCAAATTTCATCAAGAACTACTCAGTGGGAGCTAGAAGAAAGACTTGGTAGTTAAGAGTATGTGTTACTTTTGCAAAGAACCCATGTTCTGTTCCCAACACCCATATCACAAACTCAACCGTTTGTAACCTCAGTTCCAAGGGATCTGGTACCCACCTCTGGACTCCGTTCACACCAGAAACCTATGTAGTACATAAACATAAATTTAGGTAAACATGGTTATACATAAATAAATGGTTTTAAACATTTTTTCGTTCCAGAGATCTAGAAATATTCAACATAAAAAGTAAATCACATAAGTGGATTCAAGACCACAAATCACATGATCAACTCCATACATGTAAAAAAAAAAAAAAAAAAAAAAAAGCCAATGAGTGTTTGAAGCTTTGAAGAAAACAATAAGCTTTTACAATAAGAATTTTAGAGATGACAGAATTGGAGAGAACATGTTCATTTGATATTTATTGACTTGTGTCTTTATTCTATGGACTTCCTATGGGCAAGAGATTTACCGCAACATCCCAACATAATAAAGACCGCATATTAAACTCTATCGAAATCATGATGTAGATGGTGAAAACAAACACATTCCTACAACAATCAAACAAGACAAGTTGTTCCCACTCGAATTTAATATAATGTTAGATGTCCTAGCAATAGCAATAATGCGAAAAAATAAAAAGTACAAATACAGGACAGAAAGAAGCCCTGCTCTTCTTATTTTCAGAATACTAAAAATTAGAAAAAAAAAGAATAACAAAGTTATTTTAAGGATATCTTTTGATAGCTGACAAAATTAGAATTTTTGCTTACTTTTCATGAGTAGAGCATCATAAACTTAAGTAGCCAAAAGCCAAATATTTAGATTTACTTCAGTCAACATGACCAACTAAGTTATGTGTTTTGGGAGCCAGATATAAAGCTATAAAACAAGCTGTGTGTCTGATTAGTGATCTCATATTTATGTATCCTTTAAAAGCATATAAAATGCAGTGTTGCATAGTGCGGAATCGTGTTCAGTGCCCTGCACACAGTAGACAAGAATCATACATGGTACTGAGTCACATCCCACCCCTCCCGTTTCATCTTAAGACAGAGTCATATCAAGTTTCCTACGCTGGCCTTGAATCGACTCTGTAGCTAACCCAGTTTGGACATGAATTTCCAATTATTTTCCTATGTTAAGACTATGGAGTAGCCATATCCTGGATAAAACTTGAAATATTTATGGCTGTATGTATTTTCTCAATTGACAAATGTTTCTTCTCATAAATCATACATGTATGTATGTGTTCACAAATCTTCAAGGTCATTCTCTCTAATACCTGTTGAGTGAGTCTAGCTGAAGTATGACTGAATACAACAGAATGTGGACAGCATGTGTCCGTCCGTTCACAGCACACACCCTACAAGCTGTCAGTACACTGAGTCCCACCTACAAGCTCTCATCAGCGCGGCTCTTCTCCTATGTACTAGGAACCCATTAGAAACCAAACCCGCTCATGAATATAGACACACACGGTCTGAGAAAATATTGCCCAACAGCCTGTTGAGAAAACAAAGTGGGGTCTTAGTCTTCCTGTCACCCCTGCTTTGTGGAGGGTCTTTCTGTGTGCCCTGGTGTCTGTATTTCCTTACCCCCAATAAAAAAGCCTTTCTTTACTAGGATAGAAATAGAAAGAGAAATCACAAGAAAGGAGTGAGGTTGGGGGAAGGAAAGAGAAGAAATTAGGAGTAAATGGAGAAATGTGGCCATGTGCCAATCGATGATAGGAGAAAACATCTGTTCACCTTGGGCCACACGGAAATAGTTTCTGATGAAAGTCAACATCTACTCATAATGGAAACTGTTAGTAAACTAAGCACCTGGCATAGTAACTTAAATAAGCCATGAATTCAGGCGGAAATCTTTAGTCAGTAAAGGGTGCCTAAGATAAACCTACACCAGACAACGTATGTATCAGCAAAGGTTGAACTCATTCCTATTTAATGACTGGTAATGAGACAAGGGTTTTCATTACAATTGCTCCTGTGGGTTAGTCTAGCAATTTCAGCTAATGAAATAAGCTGAGAAAATAAAAGACTAAGAGATTAGAATGTGATATATAGAACTGCTTGGTTATTTACAAGCCTAAAATAATAAATTAATTAAATGTTGCAAACTTGCTGAATATAAAGGCCAATAAGAGATCTGCACTGTTGTAAAAAAGGAACGAATACAAACACAATTATTAAATTATCTAGTTTGCAATAACGCAAATGTTACTGTAAATAATATATTCATTTAATACCCAGAAAAAAAGTAACAAAAATATACAATATTATAACAAGGAAAATCAACAAAATATTTAGAAAATTAAAGAATAAATACATAACAGAACATACTGATAGGCAAGTAGACACAGTATATAATGATATCATCACTTCACTGGGCCTGAGAAGATGGCTCAATGGTTAAGTGTGTATAGTTCTCTTACAGAGGACCCAAGTTCAGTTCGTAGCACCCATGTCTGGAGGCTTACAACCACCTGTAACTCCAGCTCCAAGGGATCTGACTTCATCTTCAAGACTCCATGGGCATCTGTACACACACACACACACACACACAAACACAAATACACATACACACACACATTTTAAAAACAAATTTTTACAAGAGATATCATTTGAGCAAACCACTTTATTGATTACATAAAATCTAATCAAAATCTCTTATTTTCTTTTTTTTGAATTTAGCAAGCTAATGGTAAAATTTCTATATCCATTTCTAGGATTGAAATGCCCTACTCTGAAATCTGAAATCTCATGAGCAGCCTCCTCCCACAAACCAAGAACTAGAGCAGAGCTTTGGTAGTCTGAGATATATGACAGTTCTGATGTAAGGCTTCACAAGTGACCAGCGAGGGAAATGTCAGGTCAAGACAAGCACACACATATGCGACTTTGAGAAGGCTTAGGAAGTGTGACCTTATAGGAAAAAGCCCATGGCATTCCCAGTTAGTCAGCCGACCCACTCCACCGTGTGTGTGTGTGTGTGTGTGTGTGTGTGTGTGTGTGTCTGTGTGTCACTGTCTGCATTGTGCTCTGTCTCTCTGTCTCTGTGTGTTTCTCTGTCCCTCTCCCTCTCCCTTCTCCTCTCCTTCTCCATCTCCCTTTGAAACTATAAGCTCCAATAAACTGTTTCTTCTATATGTTGCCTTGGTCATAATGCTTCACACAGTAATAAAAGGTAACTAAGACAATTACCTCCAACAAGAGGGATTTGGAATGACCAAGTCATGACAGACGAAGTAATTAGAAACTTTTCCTTTATATCCCTGTTGAACTACCCAGGAAAGGGACTCCCAGTCAGCTGTTTGATATTATAATGAAAGCTCTTAATAAGACTTCCATACACATTACAGGGAGCTTGTTCTTACTTTCCTTATGGTACCCTATCACTCTACCATCTGATGCCCCACATTCCTCTTATTGATTTTCAGTGCTCTAGATGATCCAAGCACTCTCAACTACAATGTGCATACACTTCCACTTCCATATAAAATTCTTTGCATTCTTCCTCTTTTCCAGACAAATTATTCAACTTCTGCATTTTAGATAATGTACTATTATCTCAGATAGACATTCTATGACTAATACATCCAGGCTAGGTGCACTTCGTACTAGGCTTCAAAGCATCTTCTACAGAAAAGTTATTTTGATACCTAAATTCCTCAACTATTTAACCCCCAAATTATTTTATGCATAGCTGTTGTAGGAAGAATATAAAAAATAAAATAGAATGTATCATTTTGTTTTATAGAAGAGAAAATATAAACTTTAAAGCTGAGAGGTGAGCTGATAAAGGCATACTCAGGCTCAGAAACAATTCAAGACAGACGTACACTGACTGGTAAGCTATTCTGTCATCTTAGATTCTAAATCCCACATTGTAAAAATGTACACTTGTAGAAATGATGGCATGTACACTAACCATAAAAGAGCAAATAGACAAATGATAATTGAATTGACTAGTGATTTCCAAAAAAAAAAAAAAAAAAAAACAAAAAACAAAAAAAAAACAAAAAACAAAATCAAAAAAAAACTTGTCTCCATAGGCCACAGTTAGTATGAGAGACAAAAATTAATAAGCCACTATTATTTTATCTCTATATATCTAGAGCACCCAAGTATTCATTTAACTGGCTAAAGTTTAAAGCCAAGTGTTGTTATAGTCTTAATTTGAAAAAAATATGTTGCTGTGGAAGAAAATACTTGAATTTAAACATCTTTTAAGGATGACTGATTTTGTCTAAAACAAGATAAGTAAAATGGAAGGCAGCAGAGGAGAGAGCTCTATGGGACAGTATGAATGGATATCAGAAAGGACAGCATCCAGATCAACCAAATAGCTAAGTGAATAACTTACATACATAAAACACATAGGTCAGAAAAGGAAGCTAAAGCAAAGACAAGAAAATGTTCTGAACAAAACAGAAAAGCAGGTGTGTCAAGAATTTCAAAGGCTTCTTAGCTGAAATTCCTCTTCCTCAGAAAACAGATCAACTCATGAGTCAAAGTAAGCCCTCATGGGCAGGGAGATGCCAGACTTCCCAGCAACAAACTGGAAACGTTAAGTTTGTATCAACCAAATTCTTACAGTCAAGACGCAGAGAGTGGATCCCTGGGCCAAGCTGGCTAGATAAACCAGCCAGAGCTAGCAAGCTCCAGGCTCAGTGAGTGGGCTACTCTTCACACACATTGGGATTACCAGAGAATAACTTTTTCTTCTGATCTGCAGGCCAGTGCTAACCAATTCTTATCTAAAGGCTCAGAGACAATAGAAATACAAAGATTTAGAAAACCTCAATTAAAAGTCATGTCACTCCTGAAGGAAAGGCCATCCAGAGACTGCCCCACCTGGGGATCCATCCCACACACAGACACCAAACCCAGACAGTATTGCTGATGTCACAAAGTGTTTGCTGACAGGAGCTTGATATACCTGTCTCCTGAAAGGCTCTGCCAGATCCTGACTAATACAGATGCAGATGCTCTCAGCCAACCATGGGATTGAGCACAGGGACCCCAATGGAGGAGTAGGGGAAGGATTGAAGGAGCTGAAGGAGCCTTATCTGGCATCAATGGGAGGGGAGGCCCTTGGTCCTGTGAAGGCTTGATGCCCCAGTGTAGAGGAATGCTAGGGTGGTGAGGCAGGAGTGAGTGGGTGGGTAGGGGAGCACCCTCACAGAAGCAGGGTAAGGGGGGAATGGAAAATGGGCTTTGCAGAGGGGAAACCAAGAAAGGGGATAACATTTGAAATGTAGATAAATAAAATATCTAATTATAAAAAGATTTTAAAACAACAACAACAACAACAAAAAAGTCATGACACCCTTAGCTGTTTTCATCCTTCTTACTCTCAACTAACAATTTGTGGGTCTACTCCACAACACAGAGACGAGCAAATGCTGAGAGAACTTGTACAAGGCTCACAGGATCCCATCTGCCAACTGAAGACGAACACTAACACTCACAGTGGGGCACCAGAGTCTCATTCCATTTGTGCAAATGCTTCCAGGTTTCTTTCTGCTTTGCATTTTATTTAAAGTGTTTAGTTTTGCTGGTGGTATTTGCGGATTTTTTTCATTGATATCTGCCCACTCCTGTGTCTCCTTTTGCTAGTAGCCCTCCATCCACGGGACTGTACCTAAGCCATATCTGTCTGTGAGATCCTGGTATCCACAATGGCAGGGGTTAGTTAACAAAATTCATTTTGCATGGCTTCAGGGCATATAGTAAACTTTGACCTTGGAAACAATTTAATCTGATTGATTCATCAATACTGAGTTGAGATGAGTTAAAAACCATTCCAAAAAAAGGTCACTGTTCTGCTTAATTATGATGAATCATATATAAAGCCTGAAGCTCCCACCTCTAAGGAATTCTCTTGAAGATTCGGATGTTGGGATAAGGAAGGATACTGCAAGTATTTATGAACAATGATGGAAAAGAAAAAAACCTTATAACACTTCACTAATTATATTCACGAGTCTTCACTTTTACTAATGAAGCAATAATTAGTAGCTAATATTTTAGGTCACTAATTGATTGCATTTATTAGTGACAAAAAATGTACATGTTAATTAGAATTAAAATGGGAGGAATCTATTTCTGAGAACAGACATGAGTTCACATTTTAATAAATATTGTACAGAAACATATATTGCAATTAATAAAAAAAGTATTAAGCCCTAGTTTTCTGGTTGCTTTCCATTCTTTTTTTTTTTTTATTCCATTCCATTTTTACCACATGTCTTTTGTATGGGAAGCGTTTGAGAGCAAAGAACACAGCTCTGTGGAGCATTTTCCCGCTAGGGATGAATGCTGGGCACGAATATGAAGGCCTGCGTATCGCCATGTGACACATTATGCATTCAGAATGCCTCCTGGTGGCTTTCTTCTTACAAAGCTACACAAATCATTAAGCAAGCTGCCCGTGAATGGTCTGTCAGATTGGGCGTGAGCTGCCTTCTGTGGTGTCCCATTGTGAAGCCACACACCCGTTTGTGTTCTCTTTGAAGCCATAAAAATGAAACCCTTATGCTCATATTAGAAGCATAAGAAAAGCATCTGTGTGTCAGTAGAGCTAAAGTACGGCCTTAGTTGCTGTGAGAACCCTTCCAAGTGGCGGTCTTTTAACAGCAAAGGTTAATTAAGAAGTAAATTCCCAGAGAAAAACCTTCAAAGGCCTGTGTATTATCACCTGCCACTACAGATATATCACAGCATTGGAAACCATAGTTTATGGACACCTACAACTTCAAGTAAATCCTTCATAATCCCATTTTTTTTTTTTAGATTTTTAAAAAAGATTTCTATTAATGCATATGAGTGGTCTGACCACATGTTTGTCTGCAGAAGAGGGCCTCAGATTCCATTATTAAGGATGGTTGTGAGCCATCTTGTGGTTGCTGGGAATTGAACTCAGGACCCCTGTAGGAGCAGCCACTGCTCTTAATCACTGAGCTACCTCTCCAGCACCCCCAATCCCACTCTTTTTGTCTATGTATTTTTGTGATAGCTGCTGGTGCCTTTTCCCTATGGTTTTGCATGTTGTCCTGTGACAAATGAAGACCCAAGCACATATGTGAACCTATATGCTATATATGCAAACCTAACTTTTATACAGAATACATGTAAAATATTTTACCAGCAACACATTTCTCCTGCAAAGAAATCTATCATTCTTAGATCCTAATATATTGTAAATATTCAGTAGTTTGAGTTTTATAGGAAAAAGAAGATGGAAATACAATTCTAACATATTGTTGGATCAAAGAAATATATAATGTACATGTGTATGTGAATGTATATGTATATGCATATGTTGTCGTCCTGGAGAAGCTCTCAGACAAAGAATTGTTTCTCATACTAAAAACCTGAAAATGACCCAAAAGGGACAATGGTGTCAGGACATACTCAAACCATTAATTATTGTTCAGGATTAAAAATGAACAAACTACTGTGACATACCAAAGTTGACTCATCTGAGAAGTGGGCTGAGCAACGCAGTAGTCATAGACACCTACAGATGATGTTTCCTCTAAAGAGAGCTAGAACCTTTTGAGGTGGAACCAAGAGGGACTGGTAACAAGATTCTACCATGAAAACCAACTTAATCACAAGTCTCTGACTGGTAGGTTGAAATAAAAATGGCCTATGATAGTCCACTATAAATTCTATATTCTGGATGCATATTTTGGACTTTAATTTACTACAGAATACCTTATAATGCATAATTTCTAATGGATCCTTTACAGAAAAAATTTTTCAGAAATATCATTTAAGAAATGCCATATCTCATGGGTATGTGCAAAACAAACAGCTGAACTTACATGAGTAACAAGTATTGTGGTGGCTATGGAAATCAGGGGTGGTGATTTGGAGAGATGTTGGTCAAAGGATACTTCATCTGTATTTAGAATAAACTCAGAAGCACTACTGTGCAACAGAGAGACAATTTTAATTAAGGTTGTTAATGCTAGATCTTCTGCCACAGAAATATTACATAATGTATATATTCTTCATATGCAATAGATGGTATGTACAATGATGTCAGTGAAAAATATAGATGATAGCCAATACAAACTTTAAGTAGCATTACAGTTGAGCTGAGTGGTTTCCTTTCAGAGTTTACCTGAAGCTTCACAAGGCCCGTGAGACTGCGCAAAGGAGTTGCTCTTTAATTCCTGTCTGTAGATCAGATGTGGCTTGTTGTGGGCATCTTCATGCTCACTCCCATCCGCCCTCAGGACCGGTTCTAAGAAATATTCCCCATCATTTGCTCTGAATGTTCCCATCTGGAATGGAGAAAACAGCATTAGCTTTTACCAAGATTCACCGTAGTGGTCCAGGTCGCACCACCAGGTAAAGTAGCGCGCAGGGCTGGAACTGTAGCTCAGAAGCAGAGCACTTGCCTAGAGTGTATTCTTCCCCGAGTTCCACCCCCAGCATGACAGTGAAATGAACTGAGCTCACAGGAGTAAAAGAGCAGACCCAACTCACTGAATGCTATCAACCGAACACAAGTTTCCTCTCTGTGGCTCATGACTCTGTCCAAACTCTTCTGAATGAAGTCACGAGGCTACATACTGTCCCGATTCACCTGAGAGAGCGGATACTCCGTGTATTAAAGACAAGCTCAGTGATGCGCTCAAAATGAAGAAGATCTAGAATTTTCTATAAACGTTACACTGCTTGGTTTGGTCTACGGAAGGCAATGTGGGGAGAGAAAAGAAATGAAGGTCATGCTGGATAAGATGGGTCTGGGAATAGGAACTAAAAGCTCACTGATAAGAAACGAAAGGTTAGGAAGACTTTTTACAAAGAAGGACCGACCGTCTGAAATCTAGCATCCAACAGCAAACTTAAAATCAATAAAAAATAAAACTTGGGAGGATGCAAGGATGGAACTTTCTCTTCGGTCTTACACCAAGCCCACCACCAGAACAGGATGGTTCAACCCCCACAGTAAGATCAAAACTGAATGAATTATCCCAAATGTAACCACTATATCCATGATTGAATCTAATGTCTTGACCTTGCTAAGCATAGAAACAGCTCGCTCTGTTCTAGTCCCCACATGACAAGTCATGCAGGACCTCCCTTCATATACAAGCAGCATGCTAAATCAGTGGGAAGATTCACTAATTAGCAGTGTTGCATCAAGAACACAGATAACTAGAAAGAATACATCTGAGTCCATCACAGAGAATAAACCCCGAAGAATTGATGGTGTAAGCTCCTAGAAATAAAACCATAAAACTCTGGAATCAAAATGGAAAGAACTCCTTTGTAACTTTAAAATAGGGAACCTTCATGATACATTTTAAAATATACCCAAGATAGGGACTATGGAGATGATATTCTTGGTGAAGTGCTTGTTATGCAGACATGGAGGACTGACTTTGCACCCCCAGCAACCAGGCAAGAAATCAGACACAGTGAAGGATGCCTGTGATCCCAGCTCTAGGGATGCAAAGACCAGAGGATCTCTGGGGTTTGCTAACCAGTCAGTCTAGCCAAAATGGTATGCTACAGTTCTGATAAGAGACCCTGTCTCAGAAAGAATCAGGTTAACTCTAGAGGAGTTTCACTGATGAATCATAGCAAGAATGTTGAAAAACCAAACAATATCATTGTATAGCTAAGGAGACACCATGAATTAGGGCAATATTCTGGCCCTTAGGATATGAAGTTCCTCAAACAATGATGAGAACATAAAGATAGATTCCTCTCCAGGGTCAGATAAAGCAAAAGCACACACATGGGCATTTGTCACAAAATTCACAGCCAACTCCAACATAGGGGTCAGAAAGCATCCATGCATTCATATGTAATCCATCTCAATTTCATGACAGCTCTTTGAAGTAAAAGGATACTGTCTACTTTCTAAGTAAGATGGATGAGCAGCAGGAAGCTGCATAGGTGGTCAGCTCGGTAGCTGAAAGCACTTGTCACCAAAGCTGGACACCTGGGTCCCATCCGTGGAATCCGAGTGGTAGAGAAAAAGAGCTGACTTCCACATGTACACTTGTACTCTGTGTACACAGCTGCACACACACACACACACACACACACACACACAGAGAGAGAGAGAGAGAGAGAGAGAGAGAGAGAGAGAGAGAGAGAGAGATGCAAACAAAATTTTAAATATGTTTTAAATGTCCCTGGCAGACTCATGTGTTTGAACATTGAACACTTGGCTTTTAGCTGGTAGCATTGCTTCGGGACGCCATAGAACCTTCAAGACAGCAGCTTCAATGGAGGAGGGTGGATCATTTGGGGAAAGGCTTTGGAGTATAACAGCATGGTCTGACTTCCGTTTGTTTTCTCCTTCTAGACTGCCATGCAATAGACCTATGAGTTCTGCCATGACTGTATCCCCTCAAACTGCCAGCCAAAGTAAAGCCCTTCCTCCTGTGATTTTGTCAGATATCCCTAACAAGAGCAAGAGAAAATTAATAAGAAAGTTGGTACTGAGGAATGGGTCAATTAGCATAAGAAATCACATGCTGACCACCTTATGATGGTCATGATAGGCCTCATGCTGTGGTGTCTTGTGGGGGTAGTGTGGAAAAATTGGAACTTCACTAAAGAAACTCCCTAGAATCTCATAACCAGAGCTGAATGAGCATCCTGGTGAGAGATCCGAACTTCAGAATGAGGATGGATTGTGGACAGTGGAGGCCTGCTTCATGGTGCTTCATCAGGGAGTAAGAATGGGGATAAAAGTCATTTGAGTTATAGTCCCACAAAGAATCTGGGTGAATTCTGCCAAAGCCCTGAGAACCTGAGTCAGGCTGAATTCAATACGAAAGGACCAAGGTGTTTGGTGAAGGAAATCATAAGACTGGATAGAATCCAGGTTGTGTCACGGTTACTCCTCACTGCACTTATCCAGGTCCGTCAAAGCAGGAGAGCAACAAGTGAGCAGAGGTGGAAACTGTGCGCTCTTGTGGGGAAGAGGGTAAAGATGACATTTATGTAGATAAGGCTGGTGCTGAGAAAACAGCTGAGATTGTTAAAGCCATTAGGACGATGGCTCAGGTGCCTTATACCCTGCTTCTGGACAGACTTATCCCCATGCATCAAAGCCTGTATAGGAAAGCATAAAGTGAAGGTGCCACTGAAAGGGTTCCCTGCCACATAAACAGCTATGGCAGAGGTTCCCCAGGATCAGCCCACGGAAGACGATGCAGCTGTGATCCAAGGGTCGGGCTACATCTCAACCTGGCCATAGATCTTGGTGATATTGTCTACCTGGTACCAGTTTTACAGGTATGAAAGAGGTAAGAGTAAAGGTGTCAAACAGGCATGTGCCAAGGCCCTGAAGGCCACGTGTCAGAGTTTGAATCTCTGAACAGAAGCCCTTAGGGGCCATGATATGAAGTTGTGACGAGTAAATCTAAGTTGCATTTGAGCCCATGGACATGAAAGATACCAGGATCATAAAATATCTGCCAATAAAAGCTAAAGGCATGAGTAGAGCCAACCCGAGAGAGGCTACATGTGCTATATGTAGCAGCCTGTAGTGACAGGGAACCTAAGCTCTTTAGAGCCCAGATGATTCTATCACAAGCCATAGATGCTGGACATGGAGTTACAGTGTTTGCTGTTTGGCCTGCAGGGTTTGGGTCTTCTTTGGTTCCTTCAAGAATAGGAATGTCTGTTTTATGATATTATATACTGGCAGTATGTAACATTTATATCTTCATTTTGAAAAAAAATAGAGCTAAGAGGTTGTTTTGAGTCTCAGAACAGATTTTGGACTTTTTGAACAGTATCGGGAGTGTTAAAAACTATGGGTAGTTTTGAAATTGAAATGAATACATTTTAGATCTTGAGACCACCGTGATACCTACCTGGCAAAGGGCAGAGTGTTATGGTTTGATTGAAAAACTAACCCCCTCTATAACTCACATGCTTTAACACTTGATCCCAAATTTGTAACACAGATTTTGGAAGGTTCTAGAACCTTTTGAATGTTGAGCCTTGCTGAAGAGGGTGGGTCACAGGATTTGAGGTGTTACAGGCCAGTCTCACTTCCTGTCTACTCTCTTCTACCAGCTGCCTAATACTTCCCTGACTCCCCTGCTAGAGTAACCTGCATCCCCTTAGGCTGAAGGACAGGAGTAAGCTTTCTTTCCTTAAACGTAGCTTTGGTGTCAGGTATTTTTGTTACAGCAATGAAAAAAGTAAACCACACAGTAACTTATACAAGTCTCCTGCCACAGGTCAAGACCAAGAAGGTGACTCCAAGTATCTTGGCTCTGCAATTCAGGCCTTATCTGTCACATTTGATAAATTCTATAAAATGGTCAAAATAGTTCATGTACACCTGATTCAGGTAGTTCTAGGGGCTAAAATTCAAAAAACAGTCAGTAAAAATATAATATGCCAGGTAGTAATTAGTGGAGTAAACCCCAAAACTAGGACCCAAGGAACATGGCAGAAGAGAGGGCAAAAAAGATTCTAAGAGCCTTAGGATCAGGATGTCCACTGAGAGAGTCTTCTAGACATGACAGGGAAGCCATGCCCATGAAGTCTCAACATATGGTCCCTAAACAAGACCTGCATAATGAGAATACCAAGTGACTTGTCAACATGAATGAAGGAAATCTCACAAGGCCCCACCATTTCATAAAGAGCAACAGGCCATCAAAGCCTGCTGAGAGAGGGGAAATAATTTTCTCCAGGAAAACACATGCACATACAAGCAACACTAAATGCACTCATTCATATGACAATGATTATTGTTACATATATGTGAAGTAATAATAGTTTTGAAAAGAGGTCATGAATTTGAGACAGTGGACGAGAGATGGGCTAAGTTAGAGGGGAGACAATGAAGTTTTATGTCAATAGTTTTCCTATAGAAAATTCTCAAGGAATAAAAATTTAATTAGTAAAGAAAAATTTAAAATATACAATAAATCCCTCCCTGGGTATGGGAAGAAGTTAATATGATGTAAAGACAGAGAAGAGCATGTGGGGAGGAGAAAGAGATTCCACTGAGAGACAGCCAGACTGAAGCTGGAAGAAGTATCAAGTTCCTGTTGTAAATTAGGGGGCAGCATCTCAAACAAGGACTGGATGCTTGGTGGGCCCAGGGAAGAGCTCAGACAGTTCAAGTGACAGGATAGTAAGGCTGAGACCATGCCATTGGGAGGCAGGAAGTAGGTGATGGGTTGGAGAGGCCAGCTCACCAGTTATCTCTACTCAGAGTGCACAAACACACCTTTACTCACATTCCAAAGATTACACTCCCTACTGAGCAAACCTGGTTTCCGCAATGAACCAACCCATCCGTGAATTCCTGAGCCACCATGTGATAACCATGGTTTCGGTGACATTTCCCTTCCATTTCTTAATTCCAGCTACCTTACACATTATTTAGGAGTAACTTTAAAAATAGTACTAAATTCCACTGTAAATGATAATTATATATTTTAGGCCACTGTTTCAATGTAGTTGTCATTTACATCTCTGAAATGGTCATAAAAATTGTAAGCCTGAAGCTCTCTTTACTGTAATCATGATTGGGTCACTATCCTTCCATCAAAATGGTCACTTTCTTTATCTTTCTGACATTTAACACATTGCCAGGGACAGCAGACAGTGTGTAGCCATGGAAAGGAACATCTGGTGACTGTCGTGGTAAAGCACCTGTGTTATCGTGCTACACAGTAACCATTTGATCATGTCAAAACGTTTTCTGCCTTTTACTGAACATTCTTGAATTATGGTAGTGTGTAGACTTCTCTGACATATCTATGCATAGTTTTCTCTCATACTGACAAGTCAAGTGTTTAGCTTCTCTTAGGTTGTATGTTAATATAACAGACTAAATTTTCAATGACCTAAATTGTTGTTGTTGTTGTTGTTGTTGTTGTTTTGGTGGGGGTTTTTTGGTTTTTGTTGACCTAAAAATGTTAATTACCTAAAATTAGGGGCTAGAGATATGGCTCAAAAATAGAATGCCTACTTAGCAAACATAAAGACATGGGTTCAATCCCCAACTCAGCCAAAGTAAAATGATTGGAACTCGATTAGGGGCGCTCACTGTAAAGCACTGAGAACACACTGTTTTTAAGAAAAGACCAAGCTCTACAGAATTTTTATTTGTTGGACACTCTCCCAATGGCCCAACCTCTCCCATGTATCATTAATTCTCCCAGTGGGAAATTTGAAAACCTGGCCATAAATCACTTACTTTTTACTATATTCTGAGACTTCAACATTCCCGACCTACCCAGAAAACTAATTCTGTCCATACTATAAGAGGTAACAAAGAAATTGTTTTTGAAACCTGAGTACATTGCTCCAAGAGGAATCCTTTTCTTAAATAAAAAAAAAAAAAAAAAAAAAGCCTGCTGAGGAGGAGAAATCCGATAGTATCTTGGGGAAAGATGCAAATAGACATAAGCTGGCCTGCCTCTTAGCTAAAGCACACCTATGGCACCACTGTGAACAGCTCGCCATTCCCAGGAAATAATTTTTAAAAAATCATTCTACATCCTTTGGCTTTTTCTCTTGATCAAAACTGGCCCAAGATATTTCTATTTCGATGTTTCAATAAAACTAAGAAGGTCTGAGCTGTGTTCCTACAAAAGAATGAACAGTTCTGCCCGAGCCACCAGCTCAGCAGCTGAAGCTTATGTACTAGACTAGCTTGCCAGGAACGCTACCTCTACAATGGACAGGGATTCCTCGGAATCCATGCAATTTTAAAATACCAACCTCCCCTCCCACAGCTATGCGAAGACTTTGTTTCCAAAACTGGTTTCCCTGTTTATCAATGAAGAACTATTGCTTCCATCAATTTTTCCATAGTCAAGCCCAGTGGAAGGGGCCTCTTGCTAAATAATAAAGAGCATTGTGGTTATGCCAGAAGGCTCCCAAGGAAGCTATTAATTCAGATTTAAAAAAAAAAAAAGTAACTTGGAAAGGGATCTGGAAAGGAATTTGAGGACTTGACAAAACAGGTGGTTCATAGAATCATATTTAACTCATCCATATTTTTAGCATCCTGTCTCTCTTCGGATGAATGCGGCAGACTGACTCGGAAGGAAGCCAGTGGGGTTGCACTCTGCTGCACTGGCTAGCAAACACGTCAAAACTAGATTTCACTTGCACAGTAGTTTCCTGATTATTTAGAAGAGTAACCATCCAGCTGCCAAGATGTTCTGAAAGGCAATAGGTGATCAACTGGTTTCAATGTATCCACTGAATATAATGTTTATGTATTTAAAGCCTTTCATAAGTTAGTCATCCCAGAATGCTATTTCAGTATTGTGGCACCTGGTCACACATATATATTTTTTTTTTTTTCAAAAAAAACATAGCCAGCACACAATATTGTTACTGCAACCAATCACCAGTGTCCTGATCTTGTAAGAGTAAACAGAAGCACAAAAGATAAATCCACTGGACTCTTTTCCCAAAATATGCACAGTTCACCATGCTAAGCCTGAACACGGGAGAACAACACTGGAAGGTGTGGAGCTATTGAACTGAAAAGGTTTTCAGTCTCCAATCACAAAGCGCCAGTGATACTTTGAAGAGAAAGGACAGGCAGGAACCCTAGGTTTGCACTTACAGGAACTTAGGCGAGCTACTTCCTGTCTCTCGCTTAGCTCCGTCATCTATAAAGTTACAAATAGTTTTACTTACTCAGTTTCATAAGAAAACTAGTGTGTGCTCCAGTGATGTTCATAAATCGAATCTCACTGGCTACCATGAAACAGAGCATGTTTGAGGAGGATGAAAAACTCTTCTGCTGCAAACACTGATGATATTGCCTCACTTCTCACTATGAGCAAAGGGTAAACTCTGTAAACTAAGAGACCACAAGCTAACCTCTGAGATTCATCTCGTTTTTTTTTTTTTTTTACATTTTATTGGATATTTTATTTACATTTCAGATATTATTCCCTTTCCCCGTTCCCACACACACACCCAGAAACCCCCATCCCATTCCCCTTCCTCCTTCTTCTATGAGGATATGCCTCCACCCACTCACCCTCCCACCTCCCCATCCTCAAAGGACCTCCTCTCCCACCTATGCTGGAAAAGGCCATGCCCCCCACACACATATACAGCTGGAGCCATGGGTCCCTCCCTATGTGCTCCCAGGCTGATGGTTTAGATCTTGGGAGCTCTGGTTGGTTATGTTGCTCTCCTCATGGGGCCTAACCTGCTGATTAAATGTTGGATATCTGCTCAGTGTAGAACAGTTTTGATGGCAGTCTTTTACTATAAAACTTGGCCATGCTTGAGAAAAATGTTCATACACAAACACACACTGGATAAGTGGATGAATCTTCATTGAAAAGAAAAAAATGTAAGGCCAGACGGCAGAAGCACAAAGCAGAAATTCAGTGACATGCAGTTCCTAAGCTGCTCTCCTCAGACAGCATCCATTACCTTCCCCATTCTTCAGGTAAGCTCCAGACTTCCAGTGTAGAAGTGAGTAGAAGGAGTGTGTGGCTGGTAACTCATGAGACAGAATGCCCTTTGACCATGTCCTAGTCCATCAGACCCAAGCAAAACTCTGAGCCAATCTAACATAAGATGTAAATGGTGAAAGGACCAGAACTGTGTGTCCCAGCAGATACAGCTTCCCTGCCTCTTTCTCTCTTCCCCAGGTAAGAAGGTGTCTAAAGACCCATGAGAGAATTAGCCATATTTTTGTGGATCTGAGTACCACTTGCCACAACAGTCTCTCTCAATACCTCCCTAAAACACCGGTGAAAATATAAAACCTAAAACCACCATAGAATAGAGAGATTAAATCTATGACAAGAAACTATTAGGAGCTGTTTTACAAAGATATGACAAAATATATTTGTGATATATTGCAAACCGAAGAAAAATTTCATATAAACAAATAAACACATAGATATTCCAGGTGTCCTATTATCTACAGCGTGATTCTTTGATTATCTTTGACTTAACATAGGATCCTCTTCAACTATCCAGGCAAAGCTATGTTTTTCTCATCTCTTGCATTCCCCGTTTTTCTTTACCTAAAGCTTGTATTACACATTGCCATTCTCTCCTGATTGCTCAATAGAGCTGAAGGTTTGTTATACTGATAATTAAGGACCCACCATTTCTTGGCATCCATGAGTTTAACATGACTGCTTTTTGAGCTCTAGCAATGGATGTAGGAAATAAGTAAAGCAATTATCAAAATTGGAAGTTTGAGTTCAATTGGATTGTCAGAAGCCAGTCAAATTCTGGGGTCTGGGGGCGGGGCGGATAATCAAAGAAACCATGATTCGGAACTAAAAGTATTTCTGGCTGTTTTCATTGTAAAATAACCTACAAGACCCTTAAATTTAACTCGGCATTTCTAAAGCAATCACACACAGAAACACACAAACACAGAGGCATGCACACATACACACAGATACACCCAGGCATGTACACATACACAAACATAGGTATGCACACTATGTACACACACACACACACACACATCCACACAGGCACACACAAGCACACAAACACATGCAGATGCACACATTCTACCCTGAGGTAGCATCTTCCCTAAAATCTATTTAAGACGTGACCATGCAGCAGAAATGACATCTCTCTAAAGGACAGACTAGTACCTATAAAATGATATAATATAATATAATATAATATAATATAATATAATATAATATAATATATTGAGGGGCTTACTAGAAAGAGGAATTATGAAAAACAATAGGAAATTTCCTTGCTGCCAGCATAGCATCTTCCTACAGTTCTTCCACAGAAGGAACAGACAATCCTGCGATCAGCAACTATAAGGCTTCCTCTCTTCTTGTAGGAAATTAAGGCTGGGGTAACAGTCACATAGCTCACCATGTGTGCTGGGCTTGAGAACATGCAGCTAGTTCATATTGCCCAAAAGATCTAAACCTGGACCTTACGGAATAGCAGTACACTATGCTGTGGTCTTGCTTTTTGAATCCAGACAGTGGCCCTGTTAACATGTCAAAGTGTTAACATGGTCACACTTTGACAAGGTGAGTATGACTGAAATGAAAGAGAACAGTGTGGTATCTGATGGTCCAGACAGCTGGGATACACGGCTCAGCACCAATATCCACATTCCTCGAGTCCTCTTGGAGATTGCTCTGCCAAGCAATGCTAGTCACTTTGTATCTTCAAAGAGCCAAGAAACACCTCCTCATGGAAACATGGGAATGGCTCTGTTCCTTTTGGACTACGACAGCCAAGAACCAGCTGGCCTGCTCCATGCTCTTACTATCTACGTGATTCATCTAGCTTATGAGTATATTTGAATTAATACATACAATACCACCATTATTAAGGAAAATTTAATCAAAATACCTCTACATCACTTCTTCCTTACATATCCGTCCCTGAAAGTTCAAAAATATGTTTCTATCCCTTGCTTAAGGACACTTGACACCATATATCCATTAAGCATTTTTATGTACTCTGTTTCTATGTGCTGGCCTTGCAGTGCTGGACATAACTACCCAAGAGTACCTTGAGAGCTTTTTGTGCTGTATCTTGGTCTGTGTTTCTGTGTGTTTGTGTGTGTATGAGTATGTGTGTGTATGTGTGTCTATGTGTGAGTGTGAGAGTTTCTGTATGTGTGTGTGAATGTGTGTATGTGTGTATCTGTGTAAATGTGTGTGTCTGTGTATGTGTAAAATGTATATGTATATGTATGTGTGTTTGTGTGTATGGTATCTGTATATGTGAGTGTGTATCTATGTTTGTATCTGTGTGTGGATATAAATGCATGTAAGTGTGAATGTGTACATGTGTGTTTGTGTGTAAGTGTATGTGTGTATGTGTGTATGTGTCTCTGTGTGTGTTTGTGTGTATGTATGTCTTTATGTGTGGATGTGTACGTGTGTGTATGTGTATAAGTGTGAATGTGTGTGATTGTATGTGCGTGTGTGTGTCTGTGTATGTGTGTGTTTCTGTGTGTAAGTGTGAATGTGTGTGTTTCTGTGTGTAAGTGTGAATGTGTGTGTTTGTATCTGTGTGTGTACATGTGTGTGTGTGTGTGTGTGTGTGTGTGTGTGTGTGTTCATGTGTGTGGAGGTCAAATACAACCACAGATGTCATAATACCTCAAGTACCATCCATACCCCTTGTTCTTGAGACTGTGTTTCTCGATGTCCTGGAGCTCACCTGGTAGTCTAGGCTGACTGGTCAGCCAGCTCCAGGGATCCATCTGTCTCTGCCTCCCCACCCTTAGCTAAGGTGCTAAGCACAAGCCAAGCATGTGCCAGCACACCTGGGTTTATTTAAAACAAACTAACTAAAAACATTGCTTCTGGGGATGGGGCTTACACCCTCACACATGTAAGACAAGCATTTTACCAACCGAGCTTCCTCTCTGACTCAACTGAAGCTTCCTGAACTGTCCAATAGGTTCAATGAATCTGCTCAAGATTCTTGCATTCCTTCTCATTTATTTCCAGTTCATACTGATTTCCCAATTCCCTCTTTGGTTTCTCTAATACAGGGACTTCCCGTAAACAAAATCACATTTTGATATTTGCTTCTTGAAGAATGTGGACAAATATCCACTAGAATATTAAAGGTAAAGGCACAAAAATTTCTCTCCTATTGCTGTTTGAGTATTTGGGTAACTATAAGACTAATCAGTTTTGTGTAAAAAACTGTTAACCCAGAAAGACTGGGTGAGGGCACAGTGGCTAAAGGTACCTGCTACAAAGATGAAAGATGTGAGTTTGATTCTCCAGAATCCACATGACGGAAAGAGGGAATCAACCCCCTGCAAGCTGTCCTCATAAATGAGTTAATAAAATATGCAAGTATAGAATACTACATTAGTGCTACTTAAATACACTTTCCATATTTGCACTACCTGTTGGCAGTTAACAGAAGTAACTTAATTAGTTAGTAATTAGTCTTCACTGGAAGGAGTGCTTGTCAGGCTGGATCTTTGTTCTTAATCTACATGGCCACATAAGATACTCTATGAGAATACAGTCCACATAGACACATAAGATAGTCTATGAGAATACAATCCACATAGACACATAAATTACTCTGTGAGAATACAAAACAAGGCAAGCACAACATCCAGTTTTAAGTCATCAGGAAACTGTTTCCTTCAAACAAGACTTCACTGTTCTGGCGCCATCAATAAACAATTCAGCTAACTTCTTAGATGGTCAAGTTTGTCCCTGAGAGTCCTGAGAAGAATAAAATCCACTAGGCAATGTGAGAAAGCAGTTAATTAGAGCCACAATGGATCAGTGTCTTTAAATATGTGTTATATCCTGCCACATACATGGTAATAATGATATTCCAATTTACTAAATACAGGCCCTAGCTATCACTATGTACAGTATGTATACTATGTATAGTAACTTTAGAATTAAATATGAAGACTAAAATCCTGTAATTCTATAGCCATCAATGGATCAATATGTTTGATAGGCCATTATCACACTGCTCATAAATATTTTATAATATGTTCTACTTCCCTATTTACTATATAGTTTAGAAGTATATAAATCTTTGTTATAAAATCTTTGAATCTTTGGGTAAATATTTATGACAAATAAAAACAAAAAAGAAAGAACATTAGAAAGAACATATATATGTGTAGATATAGATAGATAGATAGATAGATAGATAGATAGATAGACAGATAGATTATAGATATACACTTGTTCAAGAAAAAAAAAAAAGAAGAAGCTCTTGGCAAGACTTTTAGCCCCTTCTGGTTCTTGGGCTCAAAACACTACACTTGGGAATTAACATAATAAAAATTGGCCAAGTTCATTGATATAGTAAAAGAAAAATGTAAAAACAAAGACATGTAAAAGTTTTTTTTAATTAATGATTCAGAAATGGAAGAAACACTGATTTAAGTCGTGCCTCGGATTAATTGAACACTAGAAACTAAATGGAGTCAGTAAAACTACTGGGATATAGGTTTGAACAAATGGCCATAAAGGGGGAATTCTGACAGTATTTCTTGATTTTCCAGACAAAATAAGCATTATTTTTAAGCCTTAAAAAAAAAGAAATGTTTTCCTTGGAGTATAAATGTCTATGTGTTATTGATGCTTCTGCCATACTGATGATGTAAAGAGTTTACATTTATCTACAGAAGAAAAGAAAGAAATCATTGGACGTGTTTTAGGTAAATACAACCATATTGGTGCATGCCTTTAATCCTGGCACTCAGGAGGCAGAGGCAGGTGGATCTCTGAGTTGGAGGACAGCCTGATCTATGGAGCAAGTTCCAGAATAGGCAGGGCTACACAGAGAAACCCTGTCTCAAAAACACAAAAACAAACAAACAAAATACTAACTTGAAAAGGAGAAAGCAGCCTTTCCAAAGTTTCTAGTAATTGTCTTAGGAGTTTAATACTATGATAAACACCATGAGCAAAGCAACCTGGGTAAGAAAGGGTTAATTTCATCTTACAACTTGTCCATCATCCATGGAGGTCAGTGCAGAAACTCAAGGCAGGAACCTGGAAGTTGAAACTGATGCAGAAGCCATAGAGGAGTGCCACTCCCTTGCTCTTGGCTTTCTTAGCCTGCCATCTTATATCATCCAGGACCACCAATCAATCCCAGGGTGGCACCACCATCCAGGACCACTAATCAATCTCAGTGTGTCACCACCATCCAGGACCACCAATCAATCCCAGGGTAGCACCACCATCCAGGACCACCAATTAATCCCAGGGTGGCACCACCAACAATGGGCTTGGCCCTCTCACATTGATCACTAATTAAGAAAACACATCACAGACTTCCTCAGGCCAATCTGATGGGAGTATTTTCTCAACTGAGGTTCTCTCTTCCAAAATGATGTGAGCCAGTGTCAAGTTGACAGGACATTAAAACTAGCCAACAGAATAATCAACAATGCTCCTCTTTAGGGCATCATCTCAAACCAACGTGAAAGTATCATTACATTTTGCATAGGGAAAACTACTACCAATGTTTGACTCAAATAATAAACAGTGATGATTTTGTGGAACTGTCTGAACACCTTTCAGAAAGTATGATCTGTTCAAATTTTCTTAAGCAAATGTGGGGCTCACGAGAAACTTCTGGCCAAGTTCTGTGGCTATAACACCAGGGACAGAGCAGCGTTGTCCGTAATACGATGTTCTCACATCACATTAGCGCTCATATATGATGGCTTAACTTATCACACAAACTGTAACAATTTAGAGACTCTGCTAGATTCCGTTATTTCAGGAATATTCTGTTATTCCGCATTCGTATGCAAGTGTGCACCAATGCATCACAAATTAGCTTGGTACTATTTTAGTTTTAGTTAATTGACTCTCATTTTTAACAACATAGGTGATGTTGCGTATTTAAAATGACTATCCTGACAAGAGACTCTGGGTTTATCCAGACTTCCTAAATATGTCAAGGGAGAAGTTATTAAGAACCTGTCTTCAAGGAAGAAAATCAAATGAAACAGGGGAGTGATGCCTTATTTCATTTTCTCTCCCTTCAGAGAAGTCTTAAAACTCCCTCTCTTTTATTCTTGTCATTTCTAGTTCTCTGACACTAGCAACTATATTTGTGGAGATTTCACACCTCTCCAGGACCAGTTGGCATTACCTTTTCCTTCTTCTGTGTTCCACAGATATTAGCGAATGAACATCCTCATACAGTAACAAAACTTTTTCCAAATCATGTCAGCCTCGGGAGCCTTTTTTTTTTTTTTTTTTTCATTTGTGTATATTCAACTTTTTCCTTCCTTTCTTACTCATTTACTAAATTTAAGTAATTCGGTGGATTGGGCACCAACAGCTTCCCAGCACTGAGGCGCCCAAGTGAAAAAGCCTGCCCTGAGGTTGTAAGAAGCAGAACCCATAGGCCACTCCTGATTGCCTCTGGAGCACGTGACAAGTGGATGAAAGATGCTCTCTCTCCCAGCCTGTGGTCCGGGTTCCTCTCTGGTGGTCTCTGGGGACTCAGCGGAACCTACTAGGAACCACCCACCATGTCCCAATCCCCAGGCAGCCCTGGACTGGATCGCAGAAAACACGGGGAGGCACAATCTGGCTTACCAGTCCCCCACAGAGACTGAAGACAGCAGTGTGGTCCTCTCGCTCGTTGACCTGGCCACGGTAGAAACAGTGGCGCAGGTCTGGGGGATCCACGCTGTACCCGCCTGGTCCGGGCACCGGGGTCCCCAAGTGCACCTCCGTGTATCCTGCAGCCAGGAAGGCTGCGTCGGCGCTCAGGTTCAGCTGGAAGAGCTGGCCGTAGGCGCTGATACGGTAGTGGGTCCTGAGCGGAGGAGGCTCCGGCACCCCGGAGCTCCGTTTCTTCCGGCTGAAATGCCGGTTCTGGGGGAACACGTCTCCGAACTCATTGACCCGCGTGGGGGTCACCACTTCGTAGGAGGCCAGAGTCTTCACCAGGGCTTCTGCAACACACAGCGAAATGTCTATGAAGCCCCGACGCTGTCCAACCTACAAGCTCTTGAACCAAGCATCCTTACTCAATGTCCTAGTCGTGGTCAGTCCCAGGGACGCGACAGATACACACACACACACACACACACACACACACACACACACACACACACACACCTGGCACTGTGGCCATGCACTGCTTTCCTACGGCTCCTATATGCTCCATACAGACCCTGCCACCCACCGCCCAGCTCAGTCAGCTCCTTGCCAGCCCTTCCCGTCCCAGCCTCCAGCAATCCGAGTCGTCCGGGCGCACACTGCCCGATGCCCCACGAGTGCCCGCAGCATGATCAGGAAAACGTGTCCCCATGGGATTCCACAACACTCAGAAAAGTCCTCGGGGATGCTCCTAGCTGGGTGGCCTGGGGTCTCCAACGAGTCCGCACCACCCACTCGCACCCGGCCCCGTGCGCTGCGGGCAGCACCCACGGCGACCTTACCCTGTCGTGGGTGGAAACGAACTTCCCAGGACCCGGTAAGAAGGAGCGAGATCGGGCAGAGCAACCCGGTCAGCCACTTGGCCACCCGCATGGCTGCACACAGGGGAGGGGATCCCGACTGGGAGGCCGCCCCGGGGCCGCCGGCTCCCCGCGCTCCGCTGCCCTCCTCCGCGCTCTAGCGGTTCTCCGCGGCGTCTCAGCAGCCTCCGGAGCACCCGGGACTGCACCCCGGCCCGCCTGGCCCCGCCGCCGGCCCCCGCTCAGGGCACCGCTGCCTCATCGCGCGCAGCCCGCCTGGCTCTCGCAGGCCCGCGCCCCGCGCTCCCGCGCCACCCTGGGAAGCGCTCGCTGCCCGGCCCAGCGGGAACCGAGCCAGAGTAGCGGGGCGCGCGGGGCGGCGGAGAGCCCGCCCCCAGGGCCCGGCCGACCAATCAGCGGAAGGCGCGGCGGCTCGGCCTCCCGCGCAGCCCCAGCCCCGCGCAGCCCCGCCCGCGGGCGCGCGCACCGCGACCTCCCCAGCTGCAGCTCCAGGTCCCCAGGGCCAGCCAGACCCCACGCGCGTTGACAGGTGATAGGAGCACGGCATGAAATGACAAGTGTCAGACCGGGGCCTCTGCTATTCACGCTGTGAGGTTCTATTCGGCTTCCCACGCAAAATAACCAATCGTAGCCGGATGCTACCCCACGGAGCTTGTGGAGAGGCTCAGTTTTTGTGGGTCCCCGTGTGCAGGGAGACTCTGGGATTTGGAAGATACTGAGCTAGAAGACTTGTGTATGGCTGCACCAATCGCTTGGTTGAAGAAGTTCAAGGAGGCCATTGGAGTCTCCAGAGCTCCAGTCACACCTTGTGATTACTGTTGCCTGTCTCGGTCTTTGGTTTTGAGCTTAAATTTATACAAAGGACTCTCCCCAAAACTTATACAAATGTCACTCCCCAAAACTTATACAAATGTCAAGGTCCACAAAACATCTGCCTGTGTCTGGGGCCATCTCTCCACAGAATCACTGTTAACTCTCTTCAACAATATCTGTAGCTCTGAATCCATGTGTCAGGCCGGGTCCTGCTGAAGTGGGGGACAATCTTTAGCAGAAAAGAAAAAAAAAAAAAGCTTCTTTTCAAGGGTATTTCTCGTGTCCTGAGCTCACCTGTTTGATTTGCAGATTTACTTCTGCGACAAGAACGGAAACAAGGGGAGAGGGAGTGTTCAGCCTTGAAACCCAACCAAGGCCATTAACCCAGGAAGGCAAACCTTCAGGGACACAGTGGGATGATTGCACTTCAGTTTGGTTTATAGTCACTATTGCGCTCTGGACTCTTGGCCTTAGAAATTGACCACTAACCGCACTTCTTTCCCTTTCATAACACAGGTATCAATCTTCTGATGTTGGCAGTTTCAGGAAGGGGGAGTCGCAACTTATATGTGATGGTGAGATCCCCTGCTGGGTGGTGGTGTGGTTTGATCCTCACTCGCTCCCCTTTTTCTCCCCCCCCCTTTTCCCACCATTGCCATTTCATCCCCCAGAGAATTAGAGAGTGTGGTAGGTTTTCCCCGACGTAAGAATGTGGTGGTGTTGAAGAGAACAATAATGGGCTTTACCCACACCTGTGCATTTACCCCTTACCTTCACCCTAGTACAAGCTGGGCACTTTAATGTCGTGCAGCTCTGAGTACAGCTTGGCATTTGGAGCCAGGCCTTTCCACTTACAAAGACCCGAAACCAGAATCATACCACACTAATTGCTACCTGACTGCTGAGAGACACCTTGTTTTCATAGCTGAAGGTTCAAAGCAGTACTTGTAATGGAGCATTTCGTTTTCAACTTGTCTGATATTTTGGAAATACTGTGTTCATGGGAAGGTACGTGTGCTGTCTGTGTCACTATAATCTTTTAGATATATTTTAATTAATCCTCTGAGAATGCCATACAATATATTCACTCCCACTCATGCCCTAACTCCTCCCAGATCTGCTCCCAACTTGCCAGTGTTCTGACAACTTTGTGTCCTATTATTTTAATAGCGTTCTGAGGAGTCCAGCTTACATTATCTGTACTCTTGGGTACAGGGTCATCCACTGGAGTGTGCTTAACCTATGGTGAAACTTAACCCTGTAGAGAACTGACTCCTCTCCCCCAGAAATTACCTGTCCACAGCTGGTGTGTGTCCATGGACCGGTTCACACTCCAAGCTAGAATGCTGACTTGCTTGATCTTATGCAGATTTAATGTAGACAGCCACAGCTGCCGTGAGATTATACCTGCAGCCATACTGTCATGTCCAGGGACACTTTCACTTCAGCTCTCCCTGCCTGACTCTCCTAACCTTTCTATTCCCTTTTCCACAATGGCCCTGAACCTTGCTGGTGAGGTAATATAGATTTCCCATCCATAGCTGAGAACACCAGGAGCTTTGATCAATTGCAAGATCAATACACTGAGCTTTGATCAATTGCAAGATTCTGTATTAACCACTCCCCGCTGCAGAAACTTCTCTTAATGGGAGCTGAGATCTGACCAATCAGTGCACCAATACAGATAAGAGTTTAGAAGTCAGTTTGACACTGTGTCCGATTACCAGAATAATAGTAATAGGTTCATCCCTGGGGCCTGGGAGCTCTGCAGCAATTGTTTTGGATCAAATATAGAGTACTATGCATGAGTTTCCTCTTAATCCAGTCAGAAAGTCGTTAGTTACCCTCATAACATGGGTATAGCTTGCCACACCAATTGTTGTAGTTCATAGAGTTCAAAGCTTGATAAAACTGTTAGTGATAAACAGTATTACTTTCCTCATTTTATAGAAAATAAATGTTTATTTTCACACAATATATAGGCCACTATACTGGTTTTTCTGAATTTGAATACTTTTTATTATATTAGTCTGTTTGGGGGACATTTCTGTTGTCTCTTATTCATCGTTCCCTACTTGGAAAATTCTCACAAATGAGCTAATCTCAATGGCTATTTAATCCAGCTTTTTCCTCACATTGATTCTTAGAGGTATCACTTATGGAATTCCTCTGATATCTCAGACCTAACCAATTCCATAAAAGTTAACTTATTTCTCATATCATAAGAGACATAAGAAAAATTAGGGAATTTACTCCAGGTTATCCACCAAGTTAGATACAGGTGTCTTTGAACTGTTTATACCAGCTCAAATTTAATATGCAATTGAAACCAACAGCAACTCAAAATTAAAGTCTTATTACTACCAAATACATTTTTTCATAATTCAGACAAATGTGATAAACACAAACTTTGTAGCCAGTTTGCATTATGGGAACTATGCAGGTGTGAGAAAGATTTTGTTTCACAGCACTTAATTTTTAAGCATTACTCTTTTGCAGGCATTGCTTATGTAAAGTTGAATAAAATCCCCAGTGCTAGGGAATCCAACTGAGGGTTTCTCACGTACTAAGCAAGCACTGTTTCACTGAACTAATTTCCAGACTTCATTTGTTAATAATTTTAAGACATTATCATTGTTTCCAAGTACAAAGAGAAAAAATCAAATTTCATGCCCTAATTAGTATGTATTACATTACACTCCATTATAATTGTCCTTTTATTTATCTGTGTTCAGCAGAGTCAATTGCAGTCGTGTGAGAAGTGATTATTCAAAGGTGTTTGAGGCAGTTTTCCTGGCACTAAGGATATTCCCACCATAAAAGGCAATAAATAAACTGTTTAATAACTACATAAATACTAATGTTGACATTTATATAGCCTAGGTATAACCAAACATAGAACATCAAATCTAACAACCTTTAATTTTTACTTGGGATATTTATACCGTTCACATTTATTGTAATTGTAGAAAGGTTACATTCAAGTCAATAATCTCACTGTTTGCTTTCTACTTATATCAATATTCTTAATTGTTTCCCTCTTTGGTTGTCTTCATTTTAACTAAATGGATATATTTTTGTGATTCTATTTTATCTCTACTGCTAGCCAAGTCCTTTTTAGATGTTTTAACTATGTTTATTTATTTTGCATGTGAACTTCTGTGTGTGAGTATGTGTGTGCCTCTAAGTTGGTTCTCTTCTGCCACCATGTAGGTCCCAGGGATCAAACTCAGGTCACCAGGCTTGGCAGCAAGCCCTTTCTTCATCCATGGAATTTGCCTTAGCTGAACTCTTTGTTTTGTGATTTAAGTGGTTGCTTTAGGGTTTGTGGTTATTTCTCTAGTGTGTACTGCTCTACCTTCAACTGTATACTAATGTGATTTTCTCCTTCCCCAACAATGAACTTCCCCAACAATATAGATAGATAGATAGATAGATAGATAGATAGATAGATAGATAGATATAGATCTCACTGCATTGTTCCTGTTGGGCTTGAAGTTATTTTCATCTTAGATTTCTTCAACATTTGAGATAGAACTTATGTGTGAACAATGCAAGTTAAAAACATTGTTGCCATGGAGCAATAGTATATAGACTAATATTATGCCAAGGACTTTAAAATATCAACTCATAACTTTTGAAGTAAGCCTTCAATGCAGAAAGATGAAAACTCAAAGAAGATAGAGAAGAAAAATGAGAGAAATAAAACACAATCTTAAATAATTCCTAAGCGAATTGATTAGAATGGAGGCAAGTACCATAAAAAGGAACAGGGACAGCTAGCTAGTCCAAGGCCCCTGACACATATACAACAGAGGACTCCCTGCTCTGGCCTCAGTGAGAGAAGATGCACCTAACCCTTGAGAGACTTGAGGGCCCAGGGAGTGGGAGGTCTGGCAGGGTGTGAAGGGGTGTGGAGGGGTGGGGACATTGTCTTGGAGACCTGAGAGTGGGGAGGGGGCAGGAAGAGTGGGATGAGGAACTGTGGGAGGGCAGAACAGCATGGGGATAATGACCGAGCTGTAAAAGAGATGAAAGATAATAAAAGAAAAGAGAGAAATATGAGAACATCAGTAAGAAATATAGATAGCATGAGGCATGCCCATCTTGAAATGCCAATTTGAAAAAGAAGAAGCAAGAAAGGAAGATTGTGAAGACAAATGTATGAGGGGCAATCTTAACTGTCAACTTGACTGTACACAGAATCACCACAGGGGCACACCTCTATGGTACCCATGAAGGAGTTTCCAGGAACGTTTAACTGAGGTGAGAAGACTCATCTGATGTGACTGGTTCCTTTCAATGGACTGGAGCCCTCACTTGGTTACAAAGGAGAGAGGCAAAGGTACTCTGACGTCAGGAGTCATTTCTCTCTACTTCTTGAGAGCAGACACAATGTGCTCAACTGTCTTCTACCTGTGCAGATATCCCTTGATATGACCGTACCCCATCGTCTTAGTGTTACTGTTGCTATAAACAAACACCATGACCAAAACAACTTGAAGAGGAAAGGGTTTAGTTGGCTTACCTATCACAGTCCATTGAAGAAAGCCAAGGCAAAAATTCAAACAGGGCAGAAACCTGTAGGCAGGAGCTGATGCAGAGGTGATGGAGGAGTAATCCTTATTAGCCTGTTCCTTCCTCATGGCTTCCTCAGTCAGTCCTATTTCCTATAGAACACAGGACCACTAGCCCAGGGGTGTCTGCACCCACAGTAGACTGGGCCCTCCCCCAACAATTATTTATTAAGCAAATGTCCTACAGGCTTGCCTACAGCCTGGTCTTATGAACTTTTTTTTTTTTTTTTCAGTTGAGGCTGTCTCATCTCAGGTGACTCCAGCTTGTGTCAAGTTGACATGAAACTAGTCAGCACAGCTGTCCCCTTGTCAGTTGGACACATAAACATATCCCTGTCAGGACATACGTTTCCTTTATTGCTTATCCCCAAGATCATGCATCATAATATAAATTATTTTACAAACTTAAAATTTCCCAAAGTCTTACAAATTCAAACACCTTAAAAATTCAGTCTCTTTTAAAAAAAAAAATCCTAAGTCTCTTTTAAAATCCAAAATCTCTCAGCTGTGGGCTCAGGTAAAGTCAAAACTAAGTTAAGTACTTTCTTAAAGAGGGAAGAACCAAGGCATAGTCACAGTCTGAACAAAGTAAAACCAAATCCCAACTGTATACATAACCTAGTATCTAATGTCTAGGATCCACCTACAATCTCCTGGGCTCCTTCAGAGGGCCTGGTACACATCTCCAGTTCCACCCTTAGTAGCTCCCTAAGCTTTGCTGGCTCAGCTCCACTGCTTCTGCTGCTGCTTTTGGTGGTTGCTATGGTAATGGCATCTCCAAATTGCTGCATCCAGACTGCACTGCCCCAAATAGCCTTTTCTGGGCTCTCTTCGTGGACCCTAGCCCTGCCACACAGTGCCAAGCCTCAGCTGCTCTCCACAATCCCTTCACATCTTCAAAACCAGCACCACCTGGGTAACTCTTACCCGACCATGTTTAGCTGCCAGCACTAGGTACAACCTTGGCCATATCTGGAACACAGCTTCCGTGTTCTAGTTCTCAGGAAACACTACCCCAGAAGATTTCACTTCAGCAATGCTGGCCTCTTCTTAATCATTGCTAATTTCTCAGCTCCAGCTGACTAGCAACAATAGCCCAGCAAAGTAAAAGTTTTTCCTTTAGTAGTTTTGGTATCTTGTTGATCACAGCTGATTCTTTAGCCACAGCTAACCAGAAATTCCAAATCTAAATTCAAAATAACAACTGGCCCCAATAGATTCTTAAAATGCATCTCTTCAATGGAATTTGCAGAGTGAGCATAAATCGCCAAATGTGAAACTGGTTCAGATAGCATCCTCTGAGAATAACACATAGAACTTTAAAGACCATAAAAATTAAAGGTTATTTCAGAGACAGTTTTAAATAACTCTTGTATCAAATGGATAATGAAGAAAGAAACAAAGAAACAAAATAGAAACAAAGAAACATAGAAACAAAGACACAAAGAAACAACCCAAGAAAAACATCAGTAAGAGCAAACTACACACCAAGGTAACCACCAGAGTATTATGTGTAAAAAATATTTAATCTGATGGGGAGGCAATAAAAAATTAATTCTGTCAATAATTCAACTATTGGTTTGAAAAAAAGAAATGAGAATGAGAAAATAATATGCACAGAACACAACTAAATGCTAAAGTTAATGTATCTAAATGGCTGTGGGAAAGTTCACTGTCAAGGAAAATAAAGTCAAAGTAAGGCCATGTGATGTCCCTGGTCTGCAGCCATGTTGATGCTCGGGACCTTGCTGCCACTGAGGACCTTTTTGATGTCCTCAGAAGTCTTCTATGTCTCTCTCCCTCAGCTGTGAGTCTGAAATCATTGACACAGCTGCCTAAGATGCTTCCTTGACCTTTATGGTGTCCCTTGCCTATATTGCCTGGAGGCTATGTTGATGCTCACAATCTGTGCTGTTGCCAAGGGCTATGATGGTGTCCATGGCCTGTGCTGTAGCAGAGGGCCATGTTGATGTCCATGGGTATTGCCACCAGAGTTCATGCTGAGGTCCGTGGCAGGTGCTGATGCTGAAGGCCATGTGGATGCCGATGGTCCATGCTAAGTGGAAGCGTGATCTGTGCTCCAGCTGACCTTACATAAAAGGCAAGCAAGCATCTTCTGCAGAGGTATCGATGACTACGGACTCACAGTTGGGAAAGCAAGACATAGAAGACTTCTGTGACAATCCCTACCCTCACCCCACTCCCACAAAAGTAGCAGCTTAGACAGAAGCCACCAAAGTTAAAGCTTGGAAAATGGATCAGAATGCTGAAGCATGGTTCTCTACCATGTAAGGCTTTTGGCCGGTGTGGAGTGGAGTGGGATTCAGTTTTCTTTAAGGGGCTGGCCGCTGGAAGTGTAGCTGTGCTCCAGTGACTATAGGACAACACAGATTGGACTTGACTTTCTGTGGGAAGGGTCACAAAAAGGGGGACAACCTGGGATGACAGTAAAGTGAGTGTGATTGATGTGTACTATGTGAAATTTACAAGTAATCAATAAAATTATTATATTGAGAGGAAAGAAGTTAGTATGTAATACTGATGCTCAGAATGAGAACACAAATCCAATAAGCGAATCTAGTAAGTCATACATACACACACACACACACATATATATATATATATATATATATATATATATATATATATATAATTATTTCTGTTTCTTTAGATAACCCGGACTAATACACATGGGGTCACAGTAAAATTAACTTCAGAACGATATGCTGTTTGGAGAAGAAATGTATAGGAGACATTATTTGTAGTACATTTTCCCAACAAAGATTTAGATCCAGAATGTATTAGGGGAAAAAAACCTTTTCTAAATTAGTGACAGACAACCAAGCAGTAAAATAATTGACCAAGCCAGCTCAGTCAACAGGGTCTCAGGGGAGCGAGTGAGGAATGAAAAAGAAAAACAGACAAAATTATAACATGACTCCAGCCAGTGCTAAGGCTGAAGCAGGTATATTTTTCTCCAGCCTGCTTTTCTATCACTCTAGGTACATCCAAAAAACATGGTCAGTTCTTAGATCAAAGACAAAGTAATCAAGTGAGGTAGTAAACAAGAAGATCACACAAGACAGTAATCAAGTAAAGCGGTAAACAAAGCCCCATGGTCACTGTTTTTGATAATCTTATCTGAACCTAGTTCCTTGTCTGAGCCCACTGACAAGTACCAAATTCCTAGAAGCGGCACCAAAAGCTCTCAACAAATAATAAAAAGACTTTAAAAGTTACTTCATGAATTGGGGTCAATATAAAAACAGCTTTAGAAAACTGTAAGATGTTTTTATGTTTTTCTCAATACCTTTGACCATTAAGCAATGCAAATAAACCCATAATGAGCTACCTCCACACACCACAGAGTGAGCAAATTTCAAAGAAGAACCCCAGATACAGGCAAGTGTTTGGTGAGGCTGAAACTTCCAGGCTCTGATAGGGATATGAACTGCTATGACCCCATGGAAACTAGCAATGTCTAAAAGCTGAGTGTGCATTTTGTGCCACAGGAATTCATCCCAAAGTTCAAGAAGAGGTATCTAAAAGATTGTTCACAGTGGCACTCTGTGTGATGACCCAGACCTCTAACTTCCCAGAAGCAATCAACAGTAAAAGGGAAAAGTGTCGCATGATAGAATATGCAATGCAATTACATAACTGAATAGAGTAAGCTACACTACAACCTACAGCCTACAGAAATAGCTTCACAGTGTACGGCTGCATGTGCAACCAAGAGGCACGACCAGCAGATGGAACTGCCTTATGTAACTAGAAATCAGAGCAGTGGCTAATCCCTGAGGTGAAAGAAATAGAAACCAGAACGAATGAATGCGTTCTTAACACACTAGTTACATTCTGTTCTTTTTTTTTTCTTTTTTTATTTTTTAGAGGGCTGACATTTTATTAAAGATGTTGGTTCTAACAACTTTTCTTTTTTTCCCTTTTTAAAAATTGGTTATAATATTTACATTTCAAATTTTATCCCCTTATCCCATTCCCCCCACCACTCAGGAACCCCTTATTCCATCCCCCCTCCTTGTGCTTCTATGAGGGTGTGATTTTCCTGTTTCTATGATGCTGTTTCCATTAACATAAACTGCCTCCTAAATTTCTAAATCCTTCCATTTGTGTTATTAAATCTCCTTTTTTTCTTTTCTTTTTCTTTCTTTTTTTTCTCATGTACAGTCACCTAAGCTAGACACTGATGTGGATGGCTGGAAGTGCATGCTGTCAAGAACATGATATAGCTGTCTCCTTAGAGGTCTACCAAAGACTGACACATTCAGAGGACGATGCTCACAGCTAACCACTGATATGATCAAGGGTTTCCCAATGGAGAAATTAGAGAGAAGACTGAAGGAGCAGAAAGGGTTTGTGACCCCAGGAGGAAAGCAACAATACCAACCAACCAGAGCCCCCCACCCCCCAGGGTCTAAACCACCAGCCTGGGAACACATAGGGAGGGACCCATGACTCCAGCGGTATATGTAGGAGAGGATGGCCTTGTCGGGCATAGGTGGGAGAGAAGATTCTTGGTCCCATGAAAAGCAAACACAGAGTGGGGGGAATGTGATAGTGGGGAGGAGGTAGTGGGGGCAGGGGGTAGGTGGGGGCACAGCCTCATTAGAAGCATGAGGAGGGGGTATGGGATAGGAGGTTTCTGGGTGGTGGGAGGAAGTGGGGTAAGGGGATAAAATCTGAAATGTTAATATAATACCCAATTTTTAAAAAAAGATGAAAAAAAAAAGAAAAAAATACATTCTGTTCTTGATCTGGAGTCTACTGTATGGATGGGCTGTTTGTGGAAGGTTTAACGTCTGCACACTTGTGTTCATTTTTCTGCATGTGTGTGCTTAATTCTCCAATAAATTTTTTGATATTATTAAGACAGTTTTTGCAATGTGGAAAAAATTTAAAGGAAGCAGGTAATTAAATGCCAAACTCATCTTTTTAAGATCAATAATTATTCTGGATACAATTGAATTTAATAATTAGGTCCTAAAATCAGAATGTTTCAAGTCAAAAATATCAGAGAAATTTTGACAAAAAAAATATTTTCCATGACTACTTATTAACTACTTAACCAAATACTGGACTGAATTTATATTTAAAAGTAAAAAGATCTGGTCTTGCAAGGACACAGGTTCAATGCCCAAAACCCACACAACTACTCACAACTGTCTGAATCTCTAGTCCCACAAGATTCCACACTCTCTTCTGGTCTCTGCAGACACTAAGCATGTATGTCATACACAGACATACATGCAGTTAAAACATCCCTACACATAAAATGAATGACTAAATAAATCTTCAGAAATTAAAATGAAAGACATAAATATATTTATTCCAAAGATTATCTGTGTGTTTAATGAGAAGAGGTTAATACATGGTATTTAGGTGATGAGTTTTTAAAGGTGACAGCTACTAGCTTTGTGTGATGGCTGAACCACACCCAGTCAGTTTATCCACGTCATGATTGTTGCCGATTAAAAGAAAGAAAAGTAAATAAATAAAAAAGGAAACCTAATAACTTCCTCTTGACTTTGAGGGATCTCAAGCCTGAGTCATTCTTTGGTTTTGTTTTAAACACTGTGGCACTAATTTTGTCTGAGAGACGGTAGAGTCCTGATCAGTATAATAATCATTTCCCAACACACTAAAAACTTCTTGACTACTAAGGCTCATAACCTACCTGTCACACAGTGTTTTATTTTGCAGTACTGTATATTGATCCCAACACCCCATGTTTACTAGGCATAATCTCTGTATGGAATTATATCCCTGCATCTCTCTTTAACTTTTTTTTACTTTGTGACCGATTCTCACTACTTTCCCTGGTTGGTCTTTCCTTACTCTGTAGCTCAGGCCTGCCATGAACTGTTCAGCAGCCTCCTGAGTAGCTGAGACTGCAGCACCAAGCTATAGAGCCTGACTTTTTATACAAGTGTTACAGGATTGTTCGGACACATTGTTGTGACACAGGGAATCCATAGTGAACACAACAACTCACTTCTTCATACATCGTGATACTGATAGTGTATAAGAAGAGAAATATATGTAACCCTAAATGTTCACTAGTGGCACACATACCTTGGCTCTAACCAACAACTCTCTACTTGAACTTAAGGCCTGTGCAACAAGAGAAAAACCATGCCTGTAATAGAATCCTAGCTAACTACCCAGGGTTGGTGAAGTCATGGAACTTGGAGAATAACTTATGACCACCACTTTATTCACCCAGTATAATACATAAGTACATTCTAAACATTTGTCCTCATACCCACGGATAGATGTGGTCCTCACCCCTCACCAAGGAATTGTCTCTTTGCAACAGGGGGAGCCATTACAGAAAACAAGAACCAATCAAATTCAGTTACTGAGCACAATCCCAAGGGATATGTCCATTAAGGCTCAAGAATCAATGGGGGCGGGGGGCAGAGAGAAAGATGTTAAGCATCCTCATCCTTAGGGGGGAAGCTCCACTCAGGTTGTCTCACCAATATGGCTGTCTAAAAATGAACTGAACAAGGGCAGCGCCAATGAACATGCTAACGTGGATAAGAAGAAAGGTCAGGAGTTCAGAAGGCCTCAACAGTACACAGTACACAGAGAACTACAGGCAACTAAAAGATGCCGAGAGCAGGAGAAACTCTTCCCCAGGGAAGAGCATACTAACTGGTTATTCAATACAAAATGGCCAGCCCAGAAACCAAATGCAGACAGGTAGCACTATACACGATGATGTTGCATTTACGTATTTAGGAATGTGCACACACCACACACATACTCACACACCAAATACACACACACTCACATACACTTCTATTATATATGTGTGTGTATGTGTGTGTATGTGTGTGTCTGTGTGTGTCTGTGTGTGTGTGTGTATGTGTGTATATGTGTGTAATAGGAATTAAAGAAAAAAGATGCCATGAATTTGAAAGAGATGGAGCAGACATGAGGGGCAAATGAGAGGATTTAGTGAAAGAAAAGAGAAGGAAAATGGTGTCATTATATTATAATGTTTATATATATATATATATATATATATATATATATATATATATATATACACACACACACATACATACACACACACACACACACACTTTATAAAAAGAAGTGAACTATATTTGGAAAAGCAAACTCCCTTATAAGATAATATCTTTTTTTTTACACAATGCACAAGATTTATATTTAATTATTTTTTATACTGGAATTCGGAAACCATAAAGAATTGATAGGTCCTCTGAAGTTTAATATTGGAGACCAAATATTCTCAAAAGCAAATTTTTCATAGTTTGTGTTCAAAGTTAATACAGATAAAATGTTTTCTTCTGGATTCAGTATATGATAAGTTGTATATGCTATATTTTAATGTGTTAGATACAATGTTTAGCAACCTGTCAGAGACCTGAGACATCAAAAGAACTATTACTTCTAATATTTATTTTAAATGCTATACTAAGACAAAGATATATATGCATATATACATATATATTTCATTTAGAAAAAATAATAATTTTATATTAAGGACTTGGTAAATAAAAACTGAATATTGTGTGTTTTTATTTTGTTTTGCTTTTTTTGTTTTGAAGGATTTTTGGTTTTTGGTTTGGTTTGGTTTGCTTTGGTTTGCTTTGGTTTGGTTTGGTTTGGTAACAATGGTAATGCAGAGAACAAAGGAGGCAGCATTAGAGTTAACCCAATGACAAGACTGAATGCCAGATGATGAAGAGATAGAACCAGGATAGACTTAAATAATCACAGAGCCCGTAGCAAGCCAACGCTGAGAATGGACAGCATCATCCTTAAGATGAAAGAAAGAACTTCTCTCCCAACCCCACTTTCATAATGAACCTCGGGATGCAATGGGAGGAGCTAAAGTTACAACTCTGTTTTAGCTGGGAGAAAGCCTGGAAACCCATCGGGCTGCCCTGATGATGACCAAATGGTTTAAATACAAATTTAGTAGCACATTTTTAAGGAGCCAAGAAAATGTCTGTGCTCGGGAGAACATGACACTGGGCAAAAACTCACATAACCCTCTGCATTCCGATGTCAATCAGATTTTTCCAAAAGCTACTACAATTTATTTGATATGAATTCATTAGAGTTGGGTTCAAGCTATTAACACATAAAAGTAAAATGTAGGAAATACCTTTCCCAAAATCTGAGTTTGTTTCCTTGCCTGTGGAATGAACTGGATAACTTCTAAATTTGCACATCTGTGCCAGTCATTTTTCTGTTGACCAAAAACAAATTATAGACAAAAAGTTTGTTTTAACTCACTGATCCAGATGCATACAGTTCAGAAATGGTGCTGTGATGTGCTTATAGACAGGATCCTAGCATGGCTGTTCTCTGAGAGGCCCAATAAGCAGCTGACTGAGACAGATATAGATACTTACATCTAACCATTGAAGACAGGAACCCCTGTGGTTGAATTAGAAAAGGCTGGAAGAAGCTGAGGAGGAGGGAGACCCCATAGGAATACCAGCAGTCTCAACTAACCTAGATTGAGATCTCTCAGACACTGAGCCACCAACCAGGCAGCATACACAAACTGGTCTGAGGCTTCCAACATGTATACAGCAGAGGACTGCCTGGTCTGGCCTCAGTGAGAGAAGATGCACCTAACCCTCAAGAGACTTGAGGCCCCAGGGAGTGAGGAGGCCTGGCAGGGGTAGGGGGATCCTCTTGTATACAGGGGGAGGAGGGATGGGATGAGGAACTGTGAGAGGGCAGAATGGGACTAAGCCAATGACTGGACTGTAAAAAAAAATAAAGGTAGTTTAAAAACGGAGGAAGTGAATATTAAAAAATATTATTTGAACGTCAAGCAGCTAAATGCTCAGTAGCCTTTAAGGAAGAGGTAATTATTTCTCAATATAACATAATCCAATAATCAGAACCTATAACAATAATCTCAGAAGGCTCCTTTTATTGTTGAGAGAGGACAGAAAAAAATAGATGTGGTTCTTGACTTGGACTTTATAAGCAAAAATGCCTTAACCCTGTCTAAAAGCTTAATAGCTTTTAGATAGAGGAGAACCAGTCAAGTGACTGCAGCTGATGCCTCAAAAAATAAAGGAACAGAGGTGCATCCAGGGAGGTGTGAACTGGCTGGCCCAGGGAAGAAAGAAAGGAAGGAAGGAAGGGTATGGCTTACCTGGTGGGGTAAGCCATATCCTTTGCGGATTGTTGATGGGAATATAAATATGTGGCAGTCATGGAGGCAGTATGGGCAGCCATTCCCCTCCAAATTAGAACTGGGAAGTGCCAGATGACCCAACGAACCCATTTGCGAGTATGCCCTCATAGGGATGGCACACTTAAAAAACGTTACTAGATGAGAGTTTGTGCTTAGTGTCTTTACCCACAATGAGGAATACACGAAGAAATCCCTCCCCAGATAGTAGCAACATATGATTCAAAGACAGCTACCAAGGTGAGAGGAATTAGTCTGTAATGTCCTGGAGATGGGAGGAAGGGGTGGTCAGGGATCAAGCAATTATGAATGAGGATGAGGCAATGTCGGGGTGACTCACAGTCAACATCACGGTTAACATGACTGTTTCACTGAACTATACATTTTAAGGTTTAGGAAATTATAAACATATCTGAGATCTGTACAGCAGATGTCCCATATCTTTCAATGCAATATTTGGAGTTTAAAGATAAAAGGGTGAAGGTGTAGCTCAGAAGTAGAGCACCTAAGAGGCACAAAAAGCCCTGGGGTCAGTCTCAGAGAGAGAGAGAGAGAGAGAGAGAGAGAGAGAGAGAGAGAGAGAATCGATAAAATAAAAGTATCTTCTAAGGTCTCCCAAGATGAAGTCACTTGAAGTAAATTGATACACCGAAGGTTGTGAGTTATCCTACCAGCTCTTCTGGCAGGATAGGTCATACCATTTATAGACTATTGGTTAGAATATAAAAGATGTGGGAGCCGTAAAAAACAGCACCTTCCCCTCCAAATTAGAACAGGGAAGCACCAGATGACCCCACAAACCCATTTGGGAGTGTACCTTCAAAGGAATGGCCATGTAGTTAGTGGGTGAGAGTTCACACTTAGTGTCTGTGCCACAATAAATAATAAACGAAGAAACCCGTGTGATTCAAGCATATGAGTGCATGCATGTCTTTTATAGCCCTGTAAGACCAACCAGAATACACAAGTTCTGGTTTCCAAAGACTCCTCGGGTTTCAGCATAATATCACGCTAAACGTTCTTGAAGTCAGAGAACAGGTGCTGCTGTTGTATTCCAAGGCCCTAACAAAGCTGGACACCCAGAGGATGAAGGAGACTCAGTAAACATTTATTAAAACCAGTGCTAAGTTGATAGATTCTTTAATCCATCGTGACAGTAAAATACCAAATACCTGTGTCTTTACCACCCCCATGTAAAGCAAAGGGCAAGCCGATCAGCGTTGACAAACTGCTTGTGAAAAGGAACAACTGTTCCTTAAATTTGTCACCTTTTTTTCTAAAGAATTTTTCGAGAGCAACAGATCCTTTTACTAAACAGAGATCCTTGCATTTGCTTAGCTGGTCTGGGGTGGAGTGGGGGTGATCTCAGAAATAAACAGAAAGGGAAAGTCCAGAGCCACCATTGACGGCATCATACAAACCAGGACAAGCAAAGTGTGGGTTCTGATAATAACTGACATTCAGGGAGGATTATTACATAACAGGGCTGAACAGTCAGACACAATACAGTTATCGTCACCATGATCACGTAAGCCTGGTATTCCTGGAGGGTCCCAAACGACCCCATGATTTAATCTCAAAAAAAATAAGTGATGTAATTAATAATATGAGTCCGGGTCTCTCTGCAACACGGTTCATTCTTAATTACACTGTTCTGGCCCAGAACAGCTCTTTCCTTTGTTAAATGCAGACGTGTAGCCTTGAGACTAAAGCTAGTTGTTCATTTTTGTGAGCGTTGCCAGCTCTGATAGAGGAGCTGAACTCGGCTGGCTCTCTTCACCCCAGGATAAAATTCCTTATCCGTTTTTGAAAAGTCATAGTTCCTGATAAAATGATTCTTAGTACTTTAAACTTTACACTAAAATTCATCTATGGGCAGAATTCACCCCGAGTCGAGTGGCTACATCCATTTTCCAACTTGGGACATTTTTGGATTTGAGAACCTGTGGCATAGTATCAGCCAGACGACCATCTGGTCCCAACTGGGGTTCGACATTTTCTAGGATGAAGGAAACCATGTGGCTGGTCAGGAGTTAATTCAAAAATGAAGTGTGAGTTTCCTTTACAGAGTCTAACGAATCTCTCTGTTGGAGCCAGGCCGGTGAGTCTAGTGTGTGGCTCTCACCTGCAGCCATCTAGAGCGTCTAGAGGTGGTCTATGGTTGTGATTCCCTTCAGTTGCTAAGTGACAGGAGGAGAGAAAGATTGGCAGTGGGCGTGGCCACCATTCACCTCCGAAGTTTAACCCGGCTAAAATTTCTGAGTTAGACTGGGACAGATAAACAAAATTAGAGCCAGCCAGATTAAGCCTGCAAGTTGCCTGATGAGAGAAGGGGACTTAGAAAAAGAATCTCTTTGGAGTCCACGTACAAGCCAAAAGCTCAAAATCTGAAGGTTGCCTGAAAGACTGAGAACATCATTTGAGACAAGGAAAGGTACAGTGTGTAGTCACCATGAAAAAGCCTGCCTCAGAGCAGGGGTGGTGTCTGACCATGTGCCCCAGCAGGGGTGGTGTCTAAGCACAAGCCCTGGGAAACCCCGGCAATCAGAGTGTAGACACGGCATCCCAGAGCAATCCTTTGACTCCACAATGTCCAGAATCCCTTTCTGACCAATGCCCTTTGAAATCTGTTTATTCGAGTCCACTCTTCTTATTCCCTGCAGCAGCTTCCTAGTGGATGTTTTCAGCTGTCTAGGATTTGATCTGACATTCTCCCCGGTGTTAATAACATATAAAACATCTCTCGCCCTTGCTTTGACCCTCCCAACTAAGACCAAACTCTCAATTTTCCTTGGTTGGGTTTCAGTGATTTCTTTCTCTATTTCACTTTCCAACATACTTTTAATAATAGACCCCAAATAAAGAGGGAAAAAAATTAAAGGACCCGTAAGACAACATTTTTTTTTTTTTTTGCCTTCCAAATCCTGTGGCCACGTGCTTTATTTGCCCACATGTGTTGTGGATGTCACAACCCTCTATCTCGCACCAGCCCCTCCATCTTTAATGTTTTCTTCAAAGCAAAGCTCAAATATCATCCCTCCTCGTAAGATTACCTGGCTCCCCAGTTGGAATCAGTTAGCCGTTTTTATTCCTTTTTTTGTATCCTTTGGGTTTTGATCTTCTTTCGTTCTGTTTCTTATTAGAGTCGTGTAGCAAGGATGTAAGACAAAGCCTACAATGTGAATCCTCTATCTATTTATAGCTGTTGGGGAAAACCGAAAGAACATGGAAGGGTCTTGTTGCCTGCAAACTCAAGGTGCCTTTTGAAGGATGTGACTGAAGGTAAGTCTTGGGAATGGTTTGAGGGGTGAGCCTAGAGGTCCTAGGAATCTGCTCTGGGACAGTAGCAGAAGTGGACCCTCGATGAAGCCAGAGAGGCCAAAAGTTGCACTCATAGTTCCCTACAAAGGTTCAGATGGCTCTGGGGAAGAGTCTCCAGAAACCAAACTTAATAAAAGTTGTAGCACCTGTAGGTCACCGTAAGGAATGTCGTCTGAAAGTTGGTTCAGTTACCATCTTGGAGAGAGCATATGAGTGTTACAACTCCAGACACTTTGTAAAGGTGTGTCTTCAGTGTTTCCCTCGTGCTTTTGTGTTGAAGCCTTTGTCCTCAACTGGTGGCACTATTGATCGAAAGCAGAACAATTGGGAGACACAGCCTACTGGTAAGAAGTTGGGTTATAGCGGCACATACCACTGGAGGGGATGCTGGGACCCTGGCCCCTCCCCGTCTCTTTCTCTTTGTTTCACAACTGCCAACCACTCCAGCACGATGTTTTGCCTTCTAAAGGCCCAAGAGCAGTGGGGCCAAATGACCGTGGCCTGACCCTCTCAAATCAGAAGTCTATAGCAACGTTTTCTCTGTATAATTGAATATTTTCAATTTTTGTCACAACAATGGAAAGCCAAGATCATGTCTACTGAATAAATAATAGAAGCACAGTATTTTTCTTGAGAGAATCTCAGTTTTGCAAAACAGCGTCTCTACAAATTCTCATTCTCCCAGTATAGCCCTAGTTTTCTGTGCAATAGGCATATATGTAATAATTTCCTAAGCATGCCCCTCTCCTCTGCCTCTCATAAATGCACTGCTCTTCACATGAGCAATCCTCCTGTCCCAGTCAATTGATAACTGGAATGCTGCAGAGCCAGGTGCCTGAGACAGCTACGCAGCTGCCGCGTTGTTCACAGCAGAGTGTCATGCCCAGGGGCAGCCCAGCACTCAGGAGTGGGTAGCCACATCTGTTCAAAAGCCATGTTTATCAAGCAGGAGAGAGAACCTCTGTTTTCTCTCAGAGCCATGAAGCCTTAAGCTGCCATGTCTTTCACCTTGAAAGTGCTGTTCTCAGCCACACTCTCTATTTGAGAAAGAAAGGTATTTTTGGAGAAGACAGAGAAGTCTAGAAAAGACAAGCTGCTAAGAGGAGGGGTGGATAAGAGATAGGAATTTTTCTGTTTGCGTTTTTAATTAACATTTCCATTTCCATGCTATTGAGATAAAAAAAAATATTTCCTTCAATCATAAGAAATCACAGATATCCTGAACCCAGTGTTTGAAGGATCCCAGCTGCGAGCACGTCAATCCAGCCTCCACTGGCTCGATCAGTTCAAATTGTTTGCTTCCACTCGGCCACCCTGGGTGACACTAATGAAGTTTTTGAGCTGCACCATCCATATGCTAGAAGCTGCGTTGCCTTCACTGACACTCTGGGTTTCTCTATAAATATTTAAATCGTGTCGAGTTTGTTATCTATGCAGTGGGGGTAGAGGGGACGACGGGACAGAGTGTCCAGCACTGAGAAGTCAGCAGCATAGCTCTCTCATAGCTCTCTCCAGAGTTTTCCTCCATTTGAGAGGAAAGTATAAAGTCAGAGAGCTGAGCTACCCTCAGCCCTGTTTCTCTTTATTCTAAAATACGCACACACCCGCCCCCATGTATCTTTCTTTCTCTTGTTTCGAACTAGAGAATCCTGCTTAAATATTTCTGAAACAGATTACCAAGCTCACTCTTAAAATCAAAGAACGTTAGGCAGAAGGGAGGGGGCGGGAATACTCGGTATAGAAACAAGACCAAGAATAAAAACTGTGGAAGAGAAACAAATCGAAACTCTCTTTGACCACAAACAGATTGGAAAGTTGAATTATTCAAGGCGGCAAATTTTCTGGATTCCAGCTTTGTGCTGAAGGAATTGGAAACAGATAACAGGGGCATTGTTTTTCACCACCGGCCTCAGTAGCCACCACAGAGCACCCAGTCTCCCGTCTCCACTGCCAACCAGCAGAAACTTTGCATGGAAAGTAGCTGAGGAGTCTCTGCCTTTGTGCTGGTGTGTTAGGGACACACGGTCAGATTTCTCCAGCCTTTCATATCCATCTATATCCAGTGCTTTACCTAATTTGTTGGTGTGATAATATATTATTAGATAAAATTGCTTATTTTTCCCCCACAGAGGGTCACAAATGAACATGTGAAAAATTGAATATATCAAGGTAGGTAGTTTTAGGGAAACTCATGAGATTCCTATCATTTTTTCTCCAGCTTGCATTTGCAATCTTTGAACTGGGATTGTGCACATTTACGGTAGAGTCCTGTAAATGGTAGGCTCTCTCCAACTCTGTAGTTTTTTTCTCCCGAGTTGATGCCATCTAACCCTGTACTTTAAAAGCAATTGTTTTTCCAACAACTCTGAAGTAATTTGTTTTTTTTTTCCCTTCAGACAATTGAGACATTGTATATATGAGTATTGTGAGAATGTGTGTGTGAGATAGTTGTATCTGTGTGAGTGTGTATGTGAGACTATGTCTGTGTGTGTTGTGACACTGTGTGTACGAGAGTGTATGAGAGTGTGTGCGTGTGTGTGTGTGTGTGTGTGTTTTACCCCTTATTAAGCACAATGATCTAACCAGGCCTTTTTCTTCCCTTAAGTTTTGCCTGTATTCTTGAAGGAGGCCTAAGCAGGAATCCTACAGAGGGCTACACGGAATCTCCTTTCCAGCTCCTTTCTGGAAAGCTGCAGCCAAACTTAGGAGATCCAGAAGAAAAGAAGAGCTGGGTAACTCTGGGAGGACAGGCCTAGCAGAGGTTAAGTGAAGAGGATGCTGAAGTGTGGTGAGATAAGCTTTCTTTAGCTTCAAGTGATTGGGTCATGATAGAGGCATAGTAACTCTAGTATGCAGGCACAGGGTTGTACCCTCCCATCCCTCCTCCTGAGGTACCCAGGCAACAAGGCTGATAAGGGACCCAGAGGACCAACAGACACATAAATGTCCGTACCTCTGCCTCATATGGTGAAGTCCATATCCTTCACGGATGTCTAGTTAGATATCAGCTAACTGCAGTGCTGGCAGCAAGCTTCTCGACAATGTATGTCTAATAAAATAAGTTCGGAGAACTAAAAATCTCTGCTGTATCTCTTGGCTAAAATTACACACAGATGCTGCTCTGCGCCTGTATTAACTTGTAACTGCGAACAAATTATAAGGTTTTAAGATCACAGAAACGTTTTTGAAGTTGAAAATAACCACCATTACAGACAAAATAACCTGTCACTTCTTTTGGAGTTCGGAGGGGAAATAGAATGTTGTTGGGAAAAGAAAACACCGTGGCTTCATGCCGGAACATATAGCGCTGCCTCCTCCCGGGCTTCAAGAGGCTGAAGGCAGGCAGGCAGCAAGGGACTGTGTACGCAAGTCTATCTTCTCTCTTAAAACATTCAAATTGGCAAGATGGAGTGCCTGGGGTGTGTGTGTGTGTGTGTGTGTGTGTGTGTGTGTGTGTGTGTGTGTGTGTGTGTGGTGTGTATGATCACGTGTTGTAAAAGCAAAAGCCTCTTTATTTCCTGTGAACCAAACATATGAATTATATTTAAAAAATCATCCAAACTATAAGAGAGAGAAATATCTGACTTGTTTTATGAAAGAAGTGGCAAGGCTATGCAATTTAAAGCTGTTTTGCTCTTCTTGTCTTGTTTCCCTGTCGAGGTAAGTGATACACAGGGTTTAGAATCCGAGCTGGATAACATACAAGCCTCGACTTTTGATAGAGTGGGCTGAGTTCAGAAATCTGTAGTAAATTATTGGGACAATAATGAAGTTCAGAGGGTTGAGGTCTAATAAAATCTAATAATTGCATTCCATAATCCTGACAGCATTGGTTTAATCATACAGAATAAGTAGCAAGTGTAAAATTTACAGAGTTGCTCGAGATATATGGAGCATTCGTTCTCAGAGGGGAAACCGTTCTCTGGAGGTTTTGCCTCTTCTGCAGCTGTGTTCTAGAGTCTAAACACCATTGAATTAATTGCCCCCAAGGTTCAGCTCAATCTTTTCCTTTGAAGGGCATGCTGAAGGTATGTTTTTTGAACCTAATTACTCTGCCACTTCAAACACGCTCCTTCCGATGGGTGGGTGGAGCAGAGCCATCTGCTTGGAGGTTCAGAATCTCACACATCTTTGCACCCTGCATTCCTGGTCCTTCCTTGTGAAGGCCTGGTCATTCCGGCTTTGATTTGACCTATACCATCTTTCCTCACACTTCATGAAGAGCAAAAAGTTTTACAAGAGGAACTAAACCACTGCACCGTGTCAGGTATACAGATGACAGAACTCATAGCATGCAGATGCTGAATACCGTAGAGTCTGTGTCAAACAGTAAAAAATGACAGATGATGAAATGTCAAGTACAGTATAGAAACCAGTATATTTCAGATGTGCTAGAAATGTCTTGTGACCCCAGCACTTGTTGGGGTCCACACTAGCCCCACGTTGAGGCGGCCAAAATAAATGTTGCAGCCCAGGCAAAATGTTGAGGCCCGGGCTGACCCACATTTGGGCGGCCACTGTATCCCGGCCCAAGCTGCTGCTCCAGTCTGCGGGTCGGGGTTCAACAAGAGAAAGAGAGTGAGGGCAGACTCGAAGAATGGAGACCAGACAGGGTGTGATTCAATCCCGTTTATTCTTCAGTCTCTCTTCCTCTAAGTGTCTCCTGTCTGATTCTCCCTCTATAGTCTGATGTCTGGTTCTATCTTCTATAGTCTGATTTCTGATCTGTTCTGTCTCTGCCTTTTATATGTCTCACTTCTAAGCCACGCCTCTAAGTTACACCTTTAATCATGCCCTTAGGTCTTGTCTCTAACTCTGATCTCTATACTTCTAAGTCATACTCTTAAGTCACACACCTTTAATCTCACACATCTTTAATCTCACGCACCTTTAATCTCAAGGTATCTAAACCAAGATTAATCAAGGCTATTGTAATTCAAATCTCATGTCAGGGTATATGGCTCAAGATGGCTGCAAAGCTGATAGCCGCTTTCTGCTAAAAGTTGGCTCCCAACAAGCACTTGGTCACTGCTGGTCGTTACTCTGTATGGACTGTCTTAGTCTGCTAGATGTTGCTGTAATCAAACACCTGAGACTGGATAATTTACATGGGAAGATTTTTTTTTTTTTTTTTTTTTTTTTTTTTTTTTATGTTGACACACAGTTAGGGACATCCAAGACACTGGTGCTGGTATCTGTGTGCCCTCCAATGAGGACCTTCTGTTGGCAAATGAAGAAAACCGGATGTATGTGAGGAGAGAAAGAGGATCAAGGAGACAAGACAATTTTAACAGTGGTTCTCAACCTTCCTAATGCTGCAACCCTCATGTCATGGTGGCCCCCTCCTAGGCATAAAATTATTTTGTTGCTACCTCATGACTGTAATTTTGCTACTGTTATGAATCGTAATGTAAATATGGAGGATAACTGATATTTGACCCCCCAAAGGAGTCACAACCCATGGGTTGAGAACCACTGGTTTCTAAGAAATTGCCCCAGTCTCATCGGAACTGCATTGATTTTTTTTTTTTTTACAATAGCTACTTTCTTTTTCTTTTCTTATTTACTTTACAACTTGATTGCATCTTTTCCTCCTTCCTCTCCTCCCTGTTGTCTCCCTTTCATCTCCCCTCTTGCCATCCTCCAGTCCTCCCTTTCTCCTCAGAAAGACAGAGGTCTTTCATGGATATCAACCAGCCTTGGCATATCAAGTTGTAGTAGGACAAGGCGCATCTTCTTCTTCTATTGAGGCCAGACAAGGCAGCCCAGTTAGGGGAAAGGATCTAAAGGCAGGCAACAGAGTCAGAGACAGCCCCTTTCCCACTATTATTAGAAGTCCCACATGGACACCAAGATGCATAACTGCTACATCTGTGCTGAGGGCCTAGGTCCATCCCATGCATGTTCTTTGTGAGCCCCTATGGGCCCAGGTCAGTTGATTCTGAATGTTTCCTTGTGGAGTCCTTGACCTCTCCCTCTGGCTCCACAATCCTTCCTCCCTTCTTCAATAGGATTCCCCAAGCTCTGCCTAATGCTTGGCTGTGGGCCTCTGCATCTGTTTCCATCAGTTACTGGTGAAGAGGCCTCTCAGATGACAGTTATGCTAGGCTCCTGTCTACAAGTATAGCAGAACATCATTAATAGTGTCAGGGCTTAGCTTTCTCTCTCAGCACAGGTCTCAAGATGGGCCAGTCACTGGCTGGCCATTCTCTCAATTTCTGATCCAGCTTTATCCCTGAATATCTTGTATGCAGAACAGATTGTGGGGCTAAGGTTTTGTGGCTGGATTGATGTCTCAGTCCCTCAGTTGGAAGTCTTTTCTGGTTACAGGAGATGGTTGTTTTAGGTTCCATATCCCTCATTGCTGGGATTCTTAGCTAGAATCAACCTCATAGATACTTGGGAGTTTCTATTGTTCTAGGTTTCTAGCTTGTCCCAGAGATGCCCCCCCCCAATCCAGTTGTCTCTCCCAGTACTCTCTCTCTCTTTCCAACCTTCCCCACTTGATTCCTCTTAATCCCCTTCCTAGCCCCTCCCCCACCCAGTTCCCTTCCTCCATCTGTCCCCTGGTATCTATTCTATTTATTCTTCTCAGTTGACCTCCACTGGGCCCTCTTTGTTGCTTAGTTTCTTTGGGTCTGTGGATTGTAGCATGGTTATTCTGTACTTCGTGGCTAATATCCACTTATAAGTGAGTGTATACTAGGTTTGCCTTTCTGGGTCTGGGTTACCTCACTTGAAATAATATTTTCTAGTTTCATCCATTTGACTACAAATTTCATGACGTCATTGTTTTTAATAGCTGAATACTATTTTATTATGTAAGTGTACCACATTTTCTTTATCCATTCTTCAGTCTGCATTGATTTCTTTAATGAGAACAAAGCTGCTATCAGTGTGTCAACACTGTAACATTGAAGATGAAGCCTCCTGTGCATTTATTCAGAGTAAGGAGTACGGGTTCTAGCAGGCTCTGATTTCAACTAGTAACACAAAAGTTCAGAAGAGGAGGCTCATCTTTCTCACAACAGCATGAAAAAAATAGCAAAGCCAATGGCTGGAGAGGTGGCTCAGTAGTTAGCAACACTTGATGCTCTTGTAGAAGAACCTGGTTTGGTTTCTAGAACCCATATGGTGACTCACAACCATCCATAAGTCTAGTTCCAAGGGATCCAAATGTCCTCCAAGGACATAAGGCTCACACATGCTGCACAGACTTACCAAGAGACAAAGCACTCATACATTTAAAATAAAACAAATTATCTTGAAAGGAAGGAAGGAAAGAAGGAAGACAGATAGGAAGACATGAAAGAAGGAAGATAAGAAGAAAGGAAAACAGGAAGGAAGGAAGGAAGGAAGGAAGGAAGGAAGGAAGGAAGGAAGGAAGGAAGGAAGGAATACAGAAGGAAAACAGGAAGGAAGGAAAGAAAGAAGGAAAGAGAGAAAGAAAGAAAGAAGAAAGAAAGGAGAGAAAGAAAGAAAGAAAGAAAGAAAGAGAGAGAGAGAGAGAGAGAGAGAGAGAGAGAGAGAAAGAAAGAAAGAAAGAAAGAAAGAAAGATATGAAGGAAAGAAGGAAAAAGAAAGAGAGAGAAAGAAGACAGGAAGGAAGGAAAGAAGAAAGGAAGGCAGTCAAACAACCACTTGGGTTTTCTTTTAACATAAAATCTAAGTCATGATGTTAAATGCAAGGAAATAGTTTTGAGCTTAACACTTACAAAACAGGAAAAAGCTTTTTCTGCTTCCATTTGGTACTTGTGGTTTTCTTTCATTATTTCATGAATCTTAGGTTTAAAACATGAACTTAAAATTAAAAGTGTGTTAAATTCCTTTCTGAGGACATCAGCTGATCAGTTGTGAAGATAATCACAACTACATTGATAGACCTATAGGCAGATATATCAAGTTAATGATGATGAGAACAGACAGTCCAGTCATTCCTTCATGTAACCAACACTTACTGTGTAACTATCACATGATAGATACTAAGTACTAAGTGTGGGGAGCTGACAGAAGGCAGCTATCATCCTTGCAGCCATCTTGAGCCATATACCCTGACAAGAGATTTGATTACATTAGCCTACAACAGCTGAGCACACTCTGATAACATCTTGGTTTAGATACCCAGGATCTTTCCTTGGATGTGTGAGACTTAAAGGTGTGTGACTTAAGAGCATGACTTAGAGATCAGATTTAGAGACAAGGCCTAAGGGCATGACTTAAGGGCATGACTTAATGGCATGACTTAAAGGCATGACTTAGAGGCGTGGCTTAGAGGCGTGGCTTAGAAGTGAGACATATAAAAGGCGAGAGGCAGACAGAAGAGTTCAGTACAACTTGGGTACAACTTGGAACTAGGAATTAGGTTAGAGAGTACAACTTGCAGTACAACTTGGAACTAGGAAATAGGTTAAAGAAGACAATTTGAAGTACAACTTAGAGTACAACTTGGAGTTAGTTATTAGGTATTAGGCACTTGGCACTTGGAGGAAGAACTTGGAATTAGACACTAGGCACTTAGCACTCAAAAGAAGTAATTTGGAACTTGGAAGCACTAGGGACTAGGAACTAGGGACTAGGAACTCAAGACTTGGGACTTGGACTAGGAAGAGAGACTGAAGAATAAAACGGATTGAATCACACTCTGTCTGGTCTCCATTCTTTGTGTCTGTCCTCACTCTCTCTCTTACTGAACCCCAACCCTAGGGCCTGAGCAGCTTGGGGCAGTGTGGGCTAACAGTTTAGCCCCCCAAGGCTTTTGGCAGTGTGGGTTCCAACATTGACATAGCGGCTCTCAACACTTGGGCCCCCAAACGTGGGGCAGCTCGGGCCACAACAACTAAAAACACAGACAAGAATGAACCACATTCCCTGTCTTGTCAAAGACAATTAATTAATTGAATAAATTCTAACAGATATGGTACATGGCCTACAATGATCAGTGGTTGGTATTGTCCCCTCACCTCTCCATCCTCTCTTCTGTCTCCTGTCAGGGTAAAAAGCCTTAGGACTCCATCCCCTGGTGCTAGTGGAGTCGTTCAAACCATTCAACCCAGTTTCCAAGAGAATCATCACTACAATAAACCCCAAGGGTGATGCCTCTTCTCACTCCAGACTTCCCAGGCTGGCTTTTGTGTGTGCTCTGCTTTTCCCAGAAAGTCCCATTATGTGCGTAATAAATCTCCATACACCATTTTAATACATGTGTGTGGTACCACCAGGCCTGACACCAAACTAATTATAGACAGGTGCTAACTGACTTCCAAAGGTCACCACAGAACACATCTAGTGAGCATGGCTGCCTGATATCCATGCCCTTGTGGGATCCCTTCCACTAGGATGTGGGCTGAGCCAGGAACTCACCTTGACCAATTAGAATACAGGGGAAAAAAGTGATGGTATGTCCCACAAATTAGATTGCCATAAAGATGCTGGCTTCTCTCTGGCATGACTCTTATTATTCTCTTTCTCATGCTGATGGGAATCAGGTACCATATTGGAGGGACCTGGTAAAGAGACCCACATAAAGAGGAACTGAGAAATACCTGTGCTTAATTAACAGCTGGAGAAACAGATGTCCATAAAACAGAAGTCCATATCCATCCACCATGTAAAGCTGAATCCTGCTAACATCTATGAGATTTCCAGTAAATCTCCCAGGGAAGTCTCAATGCAACTGTTGTTTTAACTAATACCATGGCCTTGTAAGAAGGGACTGTGGCTTAGAGGGCCCAGGTAACTTGTGAGTGGAGTCTGGATCCATACAGATGGATACAATTTCTTATTGTGAGGCTCTAAGTGGTCGGGTTAATCTACTGAACATCAGTAGGTAACCGATATGATACAGTGTAGCAGTGGTGGAGATACAGAAAGATGGCATGATCCTTTAGGGTGATGAAAAAAAATTGCCCAGCAGTGACGTGTTGAGGGAGGCATAGAGCTCTGAGAAAACCAGAAGATTAATGGGAGTAGAGATGCTGAATGCAATTAAGTGTTGCTGGACTAGGGAACCTCAAGATGGATTGTGGAAGAAGGGCTAGAAGAGATACTCTGATGCGGGATCTGAGAGTACCTTGGCCATGCTATGGAGGATGTTGGGGAAGAATTTTTGACAGAACAACAGCATTGTCACCCTTGTGAAACTTGAGCCAGTCTGAATTAAAAATGCAGACAAGTCTTTGAGATGTAGCTGTCAAGAAATGTGTTGATAAATGACAAATCTCTAAAAAAAAATTTACTGTAGAGTCTGTGACAGAGACAATGGTTCTAAGCTCAGCAATGCACCATCTGCCCATTTCCCACTCATTACTGATGGATGTCTGGGCTCCACGCAGACGCAAACAAACCCTCATAACAGCAAGACACAAAACTGAGGGACAGGTTCACAGTATTCCCATGGGAATCTGAGATGCTGAAACCGTATCATCCAGAAAGCAGCAGAGTCCGAGCTGGCAGGACTCATGGTACTGGCTTTGCTGGGACATTGGCCTCACGCCTTGGATACCAGCACTGGGGTTAGTGCCCAGGAAGGACTCTGAGCCTTTGAGTAAAAAAGCATTATTTTTCTCTTTGAAAAGAACAAGAAAGAAGAAATATAGTAGACAAGGAGCTAGAGACAGCAACAGAGACAGAGAGACAGAGAGAGAGACAGAAAGGGAGAGACAGAGAGACAGAGACAGAGAGAAAATTTCAGTCACACACTAAACATCATCAGCCAAGCACGGCCAGTCTGGGTTTGGAGAATAATTACAAGATCTAGGAATTCCTCCAACCTTCTCATCCTTCTCTAGGATGAAAAGAATAAAAGAAAAAAAGGGGGAAACACGTACACAGGGAAAGAGAGAGTGGAGGGGGATACAGATACAGAGGCAGAGATAAGGAGGAGGAGGAAGGGAAGGAGCAAGAGAAGGAGGAAGGGAGGGAAAGGGGAGAGGGTGGAGGCAGAAAAAAAAAGCATTGCAATTGATATACATTGTTTCAGAACTGTTTAATAGAGTGGGAAGCTTCTTCAAGCTTACTCCCCATATATTTTATATTATATTAGATTGCCATGTTCATTAGTTTATCTAATTAGCTAATACTGATACCTGACTATGACACAAAGCCCACTGATTATTTCTATTCCCTTCAGACTTGTACAATATCCATCCAAAACACCATACAGCCATTGTCATGACTCCTTAGGTGATTTGGGACTGTGACACTGTGACATCAGATTCTGTTTTTGATAACTTTGATAATTTTGATGTATTCTGAAGAAGTTTAATGCAGGATTCTATTTGATTTGAAGCAGTTTGATTTTATCCTCATAGTGAGACAGGGTTAGAGTTTTGAGAAGAATACATACTATTCTGATGTCAATACTATATGTCGTTTTTATCTCCACGTTGCTCTGGACTAGGCAATGTGAGGAGTTTTATATTTCCACATTGGAAGGAGTTACTACTGCGGAGGAAATAGTGTAAGAAGGAACCATGCTGTCTGGTCAACCGGAAGACTCAGACAAGAAAACACGGAGAGGCAAGCTGAGGCCACTGTGATGTAACGACAGCCGAAAGGAAAAATGAAAGGACGTGCTGACGACTTAAAGATGGCCTCACACACAACCAGTTGTATCTGACTTTGAGAAACCTGCACATGTGACTAAGAAGAAATGACTAAAAGTAGAGAAGAGATGTAGAGCGAGCAAAGTGAGCAAAGAAAGAAAGGATTGAAGTGTGCTGTGCTGTTCGCTCAGGAGGATGGAGAAGAGCGCACGCTTGACTGGGGCATCTTCTCTGCGAGGCTTATGAAATCATGACTGAGTGGATTAAAGGAAACCTCGGAGACATGAAAATAACGGAGTCTAGAAACCCAGACACCTGCATTAGAGGACGGAGAACGATCAGAGAACAAAGTTATACAGAGTTGAAGATCTGTAGTAATGTGTGAGAGGCGGGAATGTTTATCGGCCGGAAGCAGCCAGCGAAGGAAGAATGGAAACCGGCTCATGGCAGCTGAAGAGATGAGAAAACGAGCAGTCATAATTATGCCTGATGTTTATTCTACATACAGGGAGGGGCTACGATGCATTGTTTCCCTTCAATTTAGTATTCCTGAAAGGTAGGTGGTGAATTCTCCCCCATTTTCTAGATCAGAATCTAAGCCAGTGGAGCACAGGAAGTCAAGATCTCATCCTGGGCTGCTGAGCCCCGCGTGCATATTTGCCGCCTTCTATTCCTCGTTAAGACCTGGGTGGCAGACTGCAGCGGCAGAAGGGATGAGGGGAGCAGCGAGTGTGGGTGGCACACAAGGGGTTGCATAACAAATATTTGTAGGATGAAAGAAAACTCGCAGAGCAGAGATATGGATACGTAGCCATAGGGCAGGAAGTTGCTGCAGGTCACGCTGGTTACGTCACCAGCAATGAATGTGCTCAGTGTTCTTCAGCAACAGTGGTCCACTTGTTTTATTCTATTACAACTCAGCACTTCACCTCCTTCTTGTGTATCTGAATCCCAGTCCCTCGGCAAGGGATCCCTTGGACGCCTGAAGCTAGAACTGGAAAGCACTTTGGGAGTTTCCAAGGAGGCAAGGAGAACGCAAAGCTCAATGAAAATTTGAAATCTAATAGCTGCGACTCAAGTATCCCTAAATAGGTCTAACAGAAGCAGGCTTGGGATCCAAGAGCGTGGAGCCAGGGATTTGAAATCCTAGGAACAGAGCAGAGTCAGAGCAGAGCCCAGAAAAATGATCTTAACAGATGGTCTGCACTGAGTCCTACTTTTAGCTTGTCAGTCACGGTAATGAATGACCAGGCTGGCCAGTTTAAAGGGTTGTGAGAGGTCAGTTACCTCCAGATAGTGACTGTCCTGCAGGCAGAAGCTGTGGGATTTTTTTTTCCCACCGTTATGCCCACAGCATCTGGCACAGAGAATGTGTTTTTAAAAGACTGACTCTAATAGAGAAATTGCTATTTACAAATTTCAATAAAAATCTTTTTGGTGTGTTAGTAATTATTGTGTTATGACTCACTTGGGCATGAACTTGGCAATTTGAATTTAATAATTCAAACATAAGCTACAAGACACTTGGAGTCGCATCTTATAGAAGAATATGCCTGGCATACCGCTGAATGATATCAACACGTATACAATCCCAACTAGGATGATTAATGATTACACACACCGTGACTCACCCATTGGCTAATCACTCCTACTAATTACAGGCAGCCATACTACAAGAAACATCTTTTACTGAATACATAGGCAACTCGGGTAAACCTCTTTGGTCTTTTATCTTCTTCAGAGTGTCCAGATTTTTGACCAGAGAAATAGCATAACCTACCTCAGGAAAACAAAGAAGCCATGAAGACTAGATTTTATGACCTTGTGGGAATACTGAAGTGCCTTCTGGAAGGTCATTGAATCTCCTTCTGGGACAGAAATAAGCTTCCCACAGGTGAGCCAGACCGACAGTCTAGTGTAAAGTAAGGGTGGATGAGGACCCACTAGAACCCAAATGGACAACACAGAAGTCCCAAGTATAAACTAAACACCTCACCCATCTCTCACGGTCTACAATCTTGCAGCGCAGAGCACCTGCAGAAAACTCAGTCCTCTGTGGTGCTGAATGTCTGTCTGTGAAGGACTCCAGCACACTGCAAAAAATAAACACAAGCAAAGCTGCAAGCCAGTTTTTTGACCCACTTTTTTTTTTTTTTTTTTTTTGACTGACCAGTAGATTAGGAACAAATGCTCACAGTTCCACGATGCTAGTCAGTGCTTGGCTTCTGCCCTAGGTTGGGCCATTGAACTGCACACCAGGGACTGAAGAGGCGACCCCCCACACCCCCCCAGCAGTTAAGATTACCATCTCTTCTAACATACAGAGGGTTATGATTCAGTTCCCATAGTATGGCTCACAAACAGCCAGGAACTCCAATTCCAGGGGGTTGAATGCCTTCCGCCGACCTCAGCAAGTGTCAGGCACTTACATGGTGTGCATACATATATGCAGACAAAACGCGGATAAAATAAAAATAATATCTAAGAAAACCCTTCATGCTAGGTTTTCCTGTGACAAGTTATAATGTGGGATCCTAAGGGAAATATTCAGAGAAACATCATTTCAGATTAGCTGAAGTGATACACTATAAATTGCCTTATTAAGCAATGCTGCCTGCCGTGTAAACGTGTGTGTAGCTCGTTTGTATTCACCCCTTGCTTTTGCAGATTACCTCCTTTACTTCCCACACACCATCCTGGGTTATGGAAAACACGTCATCCTCCGCACTCAAGAGCAGGCCCTGATACGCCTCTCTTCTGATGTCTAGTACCATACAGTATGGCAGTAAGACACTGTGTTCCAAGTAGCCAAGGCCAACGGACCTCCTTTACTTCCAACCAATGAAAAAAAAAAAAAAAAAAAAAAACCTCTGGAATAATTGTCACAAATCTTTTATGAACCATCTATAGTACTAAAGAAGCCAGGCAGATGGCTCGCTCTATCACCCAGCCTCCACTACCTGTGTCTTCCTTCTTTTGCTCAATGCCTGTTCCCTGCAGGGCCATGCCAGTGGAGCATACACTCTTTCAGGAAGAAAACTCCCTCCTGCACCTGCCAATTGGCCCTAACAGGGAAAAGCACCTCTCAACGAGTTTCTCGAGACTGGCTGAATGAACCTGAAACCGCATCCTCTTAGGATGCCAAAACGAAGTCAAATTCCTTACGAATTATAGTCTGGTTCCTTTGTTCCCTATTCCTTAAGCAAGATATGAAACCACACTATGATTAGATTTCTGCTGTGGCCTAGACCAAGGCCACCTAGAAGCAATATTTGAGCAAAGTTCCTTCTCTCACACCTAAATAAACAATCACTGCTTTTAGGTACTTGTCTGCCTTATACCAACTCAGTAGGAAAGAGGAGAGGATTCTCTATGTCCAGAATGTAGGGGATCGTCTAAAGATTGCTTATTACTTAATAGAAGCTTTTGTGTTTGTATGTTTTGAGACTGGGTGTATTCTAGTCCGTATCTAGCCAAGGATGGCCTTGAAGTTCTGATCCTTCTGCCTCTGCCTCCTAAATTATGGGACTATACCTGGAAGCCTTTGCTTTAAGTTCATTGTTACTCTATGGTTTTCTCTAAGCACAAGAAGCCATTATTTCTCTTACCCCTGATTAACTCTTGCTGGTGACTCCAGTCGCCTCCACCACTAACTCACATCTGTCCCATCTGGGAAATGACAACGGTATCTCTGGAGACAGAGAGCTGTAAGCAACTTGGAAAGAATCTCCAGCTGACAGAGTGGAAAGTTCAAGCAGTCATTCCATGCCCAGGCAGCATACCTCTTCACAGAGGATATTCTGCCTTGTTGAACACAGCATGTGAAAAAAGAACACAGGTATCCTTGAAGGGCTAGTACTCAGAGTAAGATTCCCTATGGTTTTCTTGGCATTCACAATAAGCTTTTGTCCTTGCCTGAGACACTATCGAAAATGGCATAGGTTGAGTACCTTCTGAACAACAATTTTTTTTTCTCTTACAGTTCTAGGAGCTGAGAAGTTCCAAGTGGCATTCCTGGTAAACTCAGTCCCTGATGAGTGCCTGCTTCTGACTGAGTCTTCTCATGGTGGGAAAGGGAAGACAGCTCTTGGGGCCTCTTTATAGAAAAGGACTACCTCATTCATGAAGACCCCCATCCTTGTGGATTTACCACTTCCCATCTTTACCTCCTAATGCCATCACCTTGGTGTTAGAATGGCAACACTTACCAGATAGAAATTATTATTGATAATAATTACTATTATTACCCACACAAGATTCATCTCAGTCATGTGTATGAACAAACATGTACATTCATGTGTATCTCAACACATATTCTTAGCCATCATCAGCCATATCCACACCCACAAATAGTTCTGCTTCCATGTTGTGTCCTGGCCCTACTAACTAGGTAGAATATAAAATACCATGGGAAAGCAAGGAAAATACAATAAAATAATAAACTCCTATAAATTAACTGTGGCCAGGCCTCTTTTATATTCCAGTCTGGTCCTACACACAGATAAGCTTGGTGTTGTCTTCTGTAATCAACTGTTCTTGGCCTTTAGTCTTTCTGCAGTACAATATTAAATGTGGAGGAGCAGTGAGTTATGACACATCTCCAGTTTCTCATGAGAACAGATGGAGTGTATTGTCTATTTTCACCTTACTTGAAGCTGCTAAATCATAGCATGTGTGTGTTTTACTGAAATATATTAAGTCGGAACAATGTTAATTTTTTCCCTGCCATTTCATATTCCCCAGATGCACTTTTTATTGTTTTCCTAAATAAAGAGATTTAAATCCTAGAAGAAGAATCTCCACACTTCCCATGTTCTTCTCATTTAGCAGAATAATACAAGCAATAAATCATTTGATTCATTTTTTCTGGTGCATTCTCAAATCTACCCCATACTCACTGAATAATTACAGAACTCCTACTGTGTACCAGGCATTGTTCTAGACTCTGTAGAAACAGAAGCGAGCCTTAGCTTCTTAGTCTAACAGACCTGTTAAGGTGACAGCCAGGGTATTTTACCAATGACTACACTGTATGACCAGAAATAAACACAAAAGACTGTAAGGTAAGATAAGAAAGAAAAAATATTTTACATAAGACAAAGGAGAAATTAGAAATGAAACACTATGAAGATGATATTTCCACTGGATGTTAAGCAATAAATAGGTACAAGTAATTGATAAATACAGGGAAAGGTTTTATGCAGAGGGAAAAAACTGAGCAGTGGCAGAGTGAGATTCTGGTAATCCTGGGTAAGACAAGAGGTGCTCTGAGATATCAGGTCCAGGAAGAGACAAACGGAGGCTGTAGGCAAATGACCTGGAATGCATTCTGAAGGGTTAGTTTGCTGTTTCCACCCAGTCTGTAGGATATGGGTAAGGTCAATGATGGGCTATTAACAATGGTTCAGAACAAAGAAAAGCAGCTGAAGCAGGGCTAGGAATAAACTAAGTTTCGTAGTAAGAGCATTACATCATAACAAGGCAGTAGAGCATATAAGATGTGAAATCTTTCCTTTGTAGCCTATATGCCAGACTGCATCATCTGAGGTACAATAACATGTGCTTTACAAGGAGGGGCATCTGCGTCAGTGAGGTGTAAATAAGAGATTCTGGACTTCGAAGATGCAGAAAGAAAATTGGCAGAAAACAGAGGAGGAAACGTGTACGTGGAGGTTTGTACAATGGAGGAAAGATTTGAGAAATGCAAACAGTAATTCCAATCACTACTTAGAATAATTTCAGAAGCTTATACACATCTCTTCCCACTTTCCTAGGACATATAATATTTATAGGAAGAATGCAGAACTGAAATTGACTATTTATTAAGGATATCGAAAAATTAAAGAGATAGTGGAGGCAGAAGAGATGAAGTATGCGGATAGAATTTCCAAAAGGTAAAATGTGAACTGTCTTCAGATAGAGAAGCAAAGAAAATACATCTCGGGTTAGAATTGTTTACACCCAATGGCTACAATCTATTACGATGTAGTCTAATTGTTACCTGTTTTGCAAATAGTGCCTAGTTGGGTGGTGTTTTTACAATTCACTCCTTGTATATATTTGATATATCACTCTTTGTAGATCATCTAATGGATATCAGTCAGATTATCTTCGTAAATGTAATTATAATCTGAATATCATAGAATATTAACATGAGAAGATGCTGTTTACCTGGCTCATTCTTCGGGTACCATGAGGGAGAAGGAAACAGGTCATATTTTTCATGACCAGAACAGCAAGGAAGGCTCAGGAAGATGAGGCTGCCCCGCACACTTACATCTTGAGCAGTGGTTCTCAACCTTCCTAATGCTACAATCCTTTAGCACAGTTCCTCATGTTGTGCTGACCCTCATCCATAAAATTATTTCCATTGCTACTTCATAACTGCAATTTTGCTACTGTTATGAATTATAATGTAAATATCTGTGTTTTCCCAGGGTTTTACACAACCCCTATGAAGAGGTCACGACCCACAGGGTGAGAACCACTGATCTAGACTACCTATGAACATATCACTGTTCATGATGCTCCTTGATGAACTAGCAAAATTATCAGTTTCTACTTCACACAACAAATGTAATGGTTCATTTACGATGCCCCTAAATATGTCCCCGTGAGTATGGCCGATGTGTTTACTCATTACTCACATGTAACCTAAAAGAGAAAAACAATGCATGGCAGGCGAAACAGTGATTGTACTTCTGTCGAAACAGAAGACACGAATATATGGCTTAGACCACCAGATGAACATAAATCCCCAAGGTCATTAATTTTCTTATCAAACTTGATAGACAAGTTTCTGCTTCCAAACACGTGCGATGCACTTTACGTAGTTCTGGAAGATATGAAGCTGAAAGATAGACTAAGAGAAAAACAGCCCAGGCTGTGGATGAAGGCAAGTGTTGAACTCCTTCATACTCGAGCTCACCTCGGAGCTGTGGGAAAATGGTGTTTCCTTCTGGGATTCTTCAGGGGGGAGACTCCTTGTGCTGATTTCACTTCAGTTAATAAGATAAACTGTGCTTCCACAAGATCAGGGCTAGCCTGGCCCCGGGGATGCTAAGCATATGCCAGCTTCCAGTCAGACAGAGGCTGCATAAGCAAGGCCCCTTGTGCAGGGAGAGTAAGTCAGGGTGGGGAGAGTAAGGGAAGCAGGTGGAGGACATGAGGGGCTGGGAGCACGGGAGTGAGGGGAACTGGGGGGCAAGGGCAAGACGGACTCAGAATTTTTTTTTTTTACTTTTTAAAAATAATATAATTATGTTTCTCCCTCTCCGTTCCTCCCTCAGTGTCTTCTTGTAAACACCTGCCTTCTCTCCTTCAACGTCATGGCCTCTTTTGTTCACAAATTGTTATTTTGAGGTATAGTCTTAATTACCGAGCCATCTACACACACACACACACACATTCATTGATGGCTGGCATAGTTCTCCATATACCTCTTTCTCTTCCAACTTGATCCTGGTATCTTTCCCGTTCTCCATCATCTTCTTTAAAATCTATTTCATGAAAGATGCTCACAAGAATCAACCCCCCCCCATTTATATCAATTATGGATAATTTCTTAAAACTAACATGATAGCTCTTGACTCACAGATATTCTCCAATTACTCTTAACTTAATTATCACCATGAGTCAAACATATGGGTGGTAGCATCTCCTAGATCCTCCATACACCCGAAATATTTGTGTATAGTTTTCAGACATAGGAACACTGCCAGAGGATGCAAGAAGAGAGAATGAATTCATGTGCTTACGTAAAGCCTGGAAGGCAGGTGGAGTCCATATGCAGCTAATGTGGTTTCTACTTAGACATCCGTCACAAAGCAGTTGTGAAAGCTAATGAGATAGAACAAGCAACACAATCCACACATGACTCACATGGGGTGAGAAGCCAGCCAAGCCCACCCTGCCCACGTCCGTAACGTAGGCTTACTATTCCTTATGATGTTTCTGCTTATATTCTAAGGGGCCATGTTCCGCTAAGTTAGGACATGAATTTTTAAAAGAATCAAGGTACGAGGAAGAAGGGAATATGGCCATTCACACCAGGTTCTATTTTGTAATTTGGCAGATAAATGTTCACCATAAGATTCAAACGTGCATCTGCACGTATGTATGTCTCCAGGCCTCAGTAATTCTTACCCTCACATTCTCCGGGGGGGGGGGGCAGTTCTTACTGATGCCATCCATATGAGCTGACTGATGAGCCCCAAGTCTTCACTTCAACCCGGCCACCTTACAAGCCTCATACTCACGGGTGGGACTGCCCACTAAGCTTCCTACATCTGTCATAGCTCACATGTCAAATCTGGACGAACCACTTCCTGTCTCAGTATGTCCTGCCGTTAGTGTACTCCCGCCAGTGAATGTCAACACACCAGTTTACTATTTCCTTATCAGCGCATCAAAAGCAAACCAGGCTGGGAGAACGAACAGCAAGAGAAGGAAACTGGAGGTCCTCCTTTACCAGGCCTAGTATTAGCAGTGGGCTCTTCCTCACTCTTTTCCCACCTAGATCTCAGAACGGCCTCACCCGACAAAGCACCGACGACATGCAGTGCTGTTGGCCCTAGGTCCACATATTAAGTATCAAATATAACACTTAACATGTGCAGAATTGGTTTTGCTCCCTACACTGTCGCTTGGCAAGTTTCCTCTCCTGCCCGACGTGATAAGCCTTGATGAGACATTTGTTCTGCCATCAAATCTCATTGGAACCACCGCAGTCATTTTTATTTATATGCCGTAAACCAGAAATGCGGGAGAAATGCGGGAGTTCGGTTTTGCATTTCTCTTTTTCTAATGTTGCTTGAAAATAAATATGACTTAGAAACTGTAGGAATAAGAGAGGAGAACCTGGGTAAGGGTTTGGGTTTATACTACCCTATTTTCCTTGGCCTTGAAAGTGAGATTTGTCTATAATCTATATGGTTTGAAAACCACCAGTTGGCATAAATCCTGACAACGAAAATATGGAGGAGGAGGAAGAGGAGGAGGAGAAGGAGGAAGAGGGGGAATAAGAAGAAAAAGAAGATGAAGAAGAGGAGGAGGAGGAAGATGAAGAGAAGAAGAAAAAGAAGAAGAAGAAGGAGAAGGAGAAGGAGAAGGAGAAGGAGAAGGAGAAGGAGAAGGAGAAGGAGAAGGAGAAGGAGAAGAAGAAGAAGAAGAAGAAGAAGAAGAAGAAGAAGAAGAAGAAGAAGAAGAAGAAGAACAAGAACAAGAAGAACAAGAACAAGAAGAACAAGAAGAACAAGAAGAACAAGAAGAACAAGAACAAGAACAAGAACAAGAAGAACAAGAAGAAGAACAAGAAGAAGAACAAGAAGAAGAACAAGAAGAACAAGAACAAGAAGAACAAGAAGAAGAACAACAACAAGAAGAAGAAGAAGAAGAAAAGGAGGAGGAGGAGGAAGACACATGAATGTTGGATTCTTTCCCTGATGCTCTGTACCTTGTTGAAATGGCATCCCTATGTCAACCGCTTCTCAAGAAATATAGCATATAGCAGGCGTGTTAGCATTTGTGAGATTCCAGCCTTGGTTCCAGGCTTTACCAAACCTTCTCTGTCCACAATACACATGACCAAATCTGCTGTGTCTTAGAGACAGCAATCTCATCTGGGAGGAGACCCTTTGCTGTGTGCTCCTGCAAACACTCATCTTTACTGGTGATGACAATCGTCCAGGGAGAGCCGTGGGGGAGGGGAGCAGATTGGATTCGCGTTCTTTGTGTTTAGTTCTGAAAGAAAGATTTCCATATCTAAAGGAGACAGTCTGGCTCCCAGGCCTTGAAGTGAGGATAACCTTGTTAGACGTATGAGCTTGTAGGTACTCCTTGCTGGTCTGTGGGCCAGCTGGACTGACAGGTCCAGCAGCTTGCTGAATCAGACATACTTAGCACAGTCCTCCTGTGCTTTTATTATGAGATTCCCTGGGTCAGTTAAATGATCATTAAAGCTTGGAATAAAACCTGACAATGTGAGTGAAAGAATACTGATGAGTCATGGAAATTATTTTTAAGATTCTGTTTGTATTTGTGTATACCTGTGTATCTGTATTTATCAAGTAGGTACCAATACCCATAGAGGCCAGAAAAGGACATTGGTTCTCCTCCAGCTGCCCAACGTGGTACTGGGAACTGAGCTCTTGGAGGTGGAAAAGCCACCTCTCTGACCCCAAGAAAATGTATTTTTTTAAGTGACAATCCTAGATGAAACACAAACAAGATCTTAACCAATGTGAAGAGGAAAAACCAAAACCCTGAGCTCAATCTCCTTAAGCATTTCTCTCAAAAAAAGAACACATACTTACCACGATACCTGTCTAAAAGGGTAGAGCAGTAGGCACAGCGACCCATTCAAGATACTCATGGACCAAACATATCCCCTTGCAGCAATGGCTGAGGTGTAAGACCTTTCTATAGGCTCTGTGGTTATTCGTTTTAGCAAGACCCATATTTTAGTTTCATTATACTTCTTATAGACTCAGAAATGAATATTACTTTGTGATCTAATAAAGCTCTGTTCCAACTAATTCTAAGTTCCTTACTGGTTTGGACAAGCCTTGTATGGCCGCATCTTTCCCTAAACCTTGTTATTGTGACTCTATTCAGATCAAATTAAGAGAAGTTGGGGTGTTAAACTTATCATTGGTAGCCTTTCGGTAGCTTAGCTCCTGTGCCCATCCTTCTTCTGTGCACACATAGCCTCCTTACCGTTGGCCTTTGCATTTTTCTCACCTCTTCTTTCCCTTCCTCTCTCCCTCGTCCCCCTTCCCATTCTTCTCCCTCCTCTGCACACCTCATCCTTTCTCTCCTTCTCCATCAATCTCTTCCTTCTTTATTTCCTCTTTTCTTCTAGGCCATCGTCAGTGTGCCTCACAAATATTTCTTTTTTCTGACCAATGAGCGGTATGCATACTCAGGAAGCATAATGTAAGGAAGTCCCACGTATGTTCTTCTGGGTTGACAAGTATCCCCAGAGAACAGGACTACTGTGGTTTTCCTCAAATATAATGAGATGAGGGATTAAGGAATGCCAGAGGGTCAGGATCAAGGGGGTAGAATATCCCTTTTCCAAAATCCCTGTAGGAGTGTTAAATAGAACCAATCTTTGTGTCTGACCCAGTGTCCATTCAAAAGCAACCGTGGGCCTTCTCTTTTGAAAATTCTACTGGTGGAAATTCCCTGCATCCAAGCCAGCAGTGAGGAATGTCTGTTAAAGCAGGCTTACTGAGGCCTTGAAATCATACTCAGTAATGGCTGCCTGTGTAAAACAAAACAAAACGTAGCTGAAGTTTTGTTGTTTTTTTTTTTTTTTTTAAGTAGAGATCATGTGTCTTGAGAACAAGAGGGGTCTGATAGTAAGTGTATTAAGTTGTAAATTAGAGACTTAAAGTGCTAGCTAGCCCTGGACTCTGCCACTGTAATGCCCCATGAAGGCCGGGGATGTGGCTCGGTGGTGGAGCCCTTTCCCAGCATGCACAGCAATGGAGAGGAAATCGGGTGGTTTCCTTCAGGTCCCAGATTCCTCATTTTTTCATCTGTACAAAGACCAATTCTATCGTATGAGTCTTTTCAACTCCAGCCTCCTTTGTTATATGGAAATGATTTAGAAGAGGAGACCTAAAGTGAGGTTTAAATGAAATAAATAAAATGGGAACGAAAAGGGTAAAGTCTGGGATGAAATACTTGCAAATTGCTTGGTTGAATGAATACTCAGCTCTTGCCTCAGAACAAATGAGATCAGTGGAACTGAGGAATTCCTGCCATGCTGTGGTCTCTGGTTCTGTTTGAGGAGGAGGCCATCTCTCCTCCCCAACAGGTTAGAGCCTTGCCTGGTAACTCTGCTGAATCTCAGCTGTGGTCTTGCGGTGCCTGGGGATGAAAGGGGTGTGCCTGAGGAATATGGTGCAGATTGTGTGGATTGTTAAGAGCCACCGCTGTCGGGACCAGTGTTCTCTGCATTCTTCTCTGCTGTCTCACAAAGGTGGCCTCAGTGATAGCAGTCATCCAGCGGGAAACAGTGCTGTTCTGGACTTCCTCTGCAAAGGAGGAGGGAAGAACGTTGCTGGCCTCAGCTAGGGTTCCAATCATCCTCTACATAGCCTTGCAGTTTGATAGCAGTACCTCTCATTGCCTGAATCTTGGAAGACTGAGAACTTAAGAGGAAGGTTGCTCATCTTCCTGTATTGTCCTTCAGTGCAATTATATTAGGGATATCATCAGCAACACTGAGGCCGAAATCCCTCTCTCACTTGCCGTTCTTTCTGTTCTGTGGAGTCCGAGCAAATCCTGAAGTTCAGAGGTCACACTCCTTCACAAGGCTGCTCAGTGGAAAGGGCTTGCGTTCACACAGAGCAATGCCCTGAAGCATATCATGCTCTTTAGAGCACTCGATGTTGGCAGGGCAACTGTGGTAATTATTTCCACAGCTGCAGAAGCGCCTGTGTGTGTCACATCACCAGGACTGGTGGCAGTCACAAGGCCACAATACCAAACAAATCTACGTTCGCTTACATTAAGACTCGGAAATTCAAGATGACCGAATTTCACATGCTCACGTCAAATTATCTTATTTATAGAAAGTACAAATTGAATGTTTGTAGCCCTGCGTGAACTATGCATTACATTTACTAATTTCTTCTGACAGCGGTTTATTTGGCTAGAACGCACAGTGCCGTCCGTGTGCCAGGAGATTGCTATTTAATAAGCAGAAAAAAATGGAGCTCATAAATGTTTGTGGAGGACTGGAATGTTCTACACCAAGATGAAATTTCAGTGATGTATTATTTAAAAATTATAACAACGCTTTGGAATTTGAAATGTCTGATTACTACGGACAATAAAGCCATATACAAACAGCCTCTGTTCTAGTGAATTCAGCAGCTTCTAGTGAATTCTCCACTGCACACAGAGTTCAAACTCAACACAAACAGGAAAAGTTTTCCACAGGTGGCACACGTTAGTCAGTCACAGGGCTTCCATGGGAGTTTGTGTTTCTGAATCACTGGGCAAAAGTTAGCGAAGAAAGCACACAGGGGAGAGTTGGAGGGGCTCAGAGAGCCTCAGCCAGAGGTTGTCCTCAGAAAGCTGCTGGGGTAGAATGTCGGCAGCAGCAATGTGTGTTCTCCTGGTGCAGGCAGGAAACAGCGTCTCTCTGAGCGCATCCCATTATTCAAATGCGTGGATGTCCTGACTGGAACAGCTGTGCTTTTTCAAAGCTTTTGCCCCTCAGTTACTCTGGATAAAGTAACATGTTCTAAAGTTAATTGTAGCTTGCTCTTAAATACAGTGTGAGGGCTCTCCAGTTTATGAGCTGTCTTTTCTTTCCTGAAAGGATAAAAGTAGCAGGAGTGTGTGTGTGTGTGTGTGTGTGTGTGTGTGTGTGTCCGCGTGTATGTCTGGTAGGTGAATATGTGCGTATATATGTGTGTGTGTGTGTGTATGTGTGTGTGTGTGTGTGTGGTAGGTAGGTAGGTAGGTGAATATGTGTGTATATGTGAGTATGGGGTAGATAAGTGTGTGTGTAAGTGTGCATGTGTATGTGTGGTAGGTGAATATGTGTGTATATATGTGTGTGTGTATGTGTGTGTGTGTGTGTGTGTGTGTGTATGGTAGGTAGGTAGGTGAATATGTGTGTATATGTGACTATGGGGTAGATAAGTGTGTGTGTGTGGTAGGTGAATGTATGTGTGTGTATGTGTGTGTATGTGTGTGTATATGAGCATGGGGTAGGAGAATCTGTGTGTGTGTGTGTGTGTGTGTGTATGAGTGTCGGGTAGATGAATGTGTGTGTGAGTGTGTATGTGTGTGTAGATGAGTGTGAGGTGGGGGAGTGTCTGTGAATATGTGTGTGTGTGAGTGTATGTATGAGTGTGAGGTAAGTAAATGTGTGTGTGTATTTGTGGGATAGAGGAATGTCTGTGCTATGAGTGTGGGTATGTATATTGTGATTAGTGTAGTTTTCTGATGGTAGTTTGATGCCACCAGTTTTATTCCTGTTGCTAATGATGTCTTTGGGAATTCTAGATTTTTGTGGAACCTTCAGGGTCACTGTGTCCACTATACTTAAAAAAAATACTTTTTGAATTTTATCAGATACTGTATCAAATATTTAGATAACTGAATAGTGACAACATTTTAGCAATATCAATTCTTCTAATTCATGACCAATGTATAACTTTGATTACTTACATCTTCTTTATTACACAGTCTTTGGTATATATATCATTTACCTTATCAGCTATGTTTATTGTCCAGTATTTTATCATTGTCTATATTCACTATAAATGAAATTATATGTTTCATTAAATCTTGGTTTGGTCATTAGTGTGTGAAGATGTTCCTTATTTTGTATGTTAACTCTATAGCATGATGGAAGAAATCTCTGTTATTATTTCACAGGTATTTTGGTTTGATTTTTGGTAGAATCTTCATGATCTCCTATATATAAAAGCCATGATATTTGCAAACAAAGATGAGTTAACTTCTTCATTTCTAGTGTCTTTCCCTTTAATGACTTGCTCTGGCTGTTAGTAAAGCCCTTTGTTGCTTAGATAAGATGAGTATAGTTAACCTTATCTTTTCCCAGGTACTGGAGGAAAGTCTTCCAACTTTTTCTATTGAATACAATATGGGAACCAGGGTTCCCATATATGGTCATAACTCATTTCTACCGGGGTACATATTTCCTATATATAGTATATGGGATTACTATTAAACACCATTAGATTTTGTCAGATTGTTTTCTTCATTTTCTAAAATGTCCACATCACTTTTACCCATTTTTATAGACTGAGAAGCTCCTCACTTAGGCTTGTATATGTTGAGAAATCCATGCATGGTTGGGACAGGCCCTATTTAATCCTGATAAGTGGCCCCTCAGAACCCCACCGGGTTCACTTTCCCAATGTATTGATGAGATTGTTTTCATCTGAGGTCATCAGAGCCACTGGCTGACAGTTTTCTTTTATTGTAGTGTACTCTTCTAATTTTCTTACCAAGATATTTATGGCCATATCAAACATGCTCAGGGGTTTCCTTAATCTTGAGGGTTTGGGTAGGAAACTAAAAAGGATGGGTATTATAGGTTTAGTAGAATTTGACAGAAAAATCTAGGCAGAAACTAATAAACTAGATATTGGTGGGGGGAGTAAAAGAATCAATAAAACAAGGCACTGGTTCTTTAAAAATAAAATTAAGGGGATGCAAGAGAGGAGAAAAGCCATCAAAGACTAGGCCATCTACTGAGTTCATCAATGACTGGCTCTCTGTTCTCATCACAGATCCATTCAGATGTTTCTCTTCACGGTTGACAACAAAGTTAATGTTTTAGGGAAATCACCTTTGTGCTCCTGCTTGGTACAGAACAATAGTGGACACACATCTGTGTCCCTTTTTTTTTATAGCTATATTAAAGTATAAATAGTGTAAATAAAATTTGCAAAGGTTACAGTTTGTCCCATCTAGCATGATCATAGATCTATGAAGGCCTCAATACATCAAGAAAAAAAATGACATTACCTCCAGAAGTTTCCATGGGTCCCTTTATCTTTTGTCTCTCCCTTCATTTCACCTTATAGGTAACTATTGGTCTGTTTTCTGATGCTGTATCTGTTGCATTTTCTAGAATTTTCATAAGTGGAATATGATGCAAGCATTGTGTTTACAGCATTTTTCTATACAGCATAGTAACTCTGTCACCCCCATGTAAATGCTTGCATTAATATGACCTCTCTTCACTACCCAGAAATCCCCTTTGGATGACTATGTAACAACCTGTGGTGCCTTCTACTTCTGAAGGGAATTTGAGTTGTTAGGTGCCATTTTACAGTTGCTTCAGATGAGAAAGAATCCTCCTTGCTCCATCGCCTTGCCAACACTGACAATGGCTAATTTGAAAGCTCTTCCATGTCCTAGAAAGTAAACTGTGATGTCTCGTTGAGCATTTAACCAACTGCTGGGGTTCTGATTCAACTCTTGATCTTGGGAAAGACTCAGTCGTCTTTGAAGTAGTCCCCAAGAATGGGGCTAAGGAAGTGTGTTTATCTTACTTGAAATGTTTCTAACTACTTAATGAACATCAACACCTTAGTAAATAAAGAATTACATATAGACATTTGTAAAAGTACATGTAGCCATATGTACATATTTCCTGTCCTATTTACCATAGACATGCTTTTTATATGAGAAATGCCACTCACTCATTTCTGATTCTGATAGGTGGGAGCTGCCGTGCCATGCGATGTGAATAGCAGGGGTCTTACTCAATAGCTCTCTGCAGCACCTTCCCTGCCCTTGAAAATATTCCCCAGCATAGCCCCAGGGCAGCCTCTGCCAATCAACCAGTCCTGAAACAAGAGGAGGATTGTATTTTCCTTTCTTGCTTTAGGTTCGTGGTAAATACTTCCCACCAAATTATATCCACCCAATTTCTAAAAATAAATTCTCATTGCTAGAACAGCTGGAGAAAGCAGTGAAACACTGTGTCTAGCAATGCCCGTTCTAGATCTTTCTGGGTTGACTAGATGACTAGATACAGTCTCCTGACTTACAGAAAATTAGCAGAGCCCATAGCTAAACAAAGTGTACATTTGGAAGAAAACAAAGATTCCTTTTTGAGGGGGAAAAAAGGGTTTCTTTCTTGTCTGCTTCTTATTTTTAAAAAGTGCAGATCTGGAAGCAATTTAGCAAATCTATCGCATGTAAATTATAATTAACTTTGGACAGAAATCATTTTTTTTAAGAGGTAGATAAAGTCAAGGCCGAGGAAATTGTGTTCAAATCTTAAATGGCGAGTTAAGTGAGGCAGAAACAGACCCTCTGGCGCTGCCAACTCTACATCCGTGCTAGGCCATTTAAACGGCTGTTACTGTCCAAAAATATTGCATTGCTATTTTACAGTAACAAAACCTTACACGTTTATGACTTGAGTTCTCAGAGGGTTTCTGAATGTAATTATTTGAATTCATCCTCCAGCCACATAGAACTGAACGGGATTAAACGCATACACTGCACACACGGAACCCACAAAAAAGCACTATCCATCTCAGTGAGTTCATTATCAACAGCATCCATCCACGGAGTAAAATCAGCGGCTTGAAGAAACAATAAAAATACCACTGCAGGGAACAATGGTGCTCCGCCATGCGCACTCTCCTGGCATTACACCCTCTGCCGAGCTCCTGCGGCTCAGAGCTTTTGGTTAGCGAGCAACGGTCTAGTGTGTCCATCTCTCCAGCCCATGATGCTGGAGGAAAGTCAACAAGATGAAAGGGGATTTTGAATACCTAAAATAAAAACAGAAGTTGAATCTTCCTGCATGTCAAGCTATCGGCGACTATCAACTGTTCCTCGGGGGTGAGATTTAGAATGCTTGCTTGTGCAGAAAAACACATCTGTTGACCAGTGAGCCAGGCAACCAATGATTGTCAAATTGTTAGAAAGTGATCACAGCACTCAAATGGGTACGATCTTGGCCAAGCCTTCGATTGTATCCTTTTTTCAGTCAACCTCATGATTTCATGCGTCTACAACATAGTCAGGAGGACAGTTGTAGGTCAGTGGGAATTCTTTTCTCCCTTTCTGGGTCTCAAGCCATTTATTCCTCTTAGGATTGTCCCAGGAGGTCACCTCTCCCTTGCCATTCCTTCTCCTCAACCTAAGTATCTCTCTCTGTTTGTCTCAGTTGAACTTCAAGGGCTCTTCTCCGGTAGCTGGGACCTTGTTTTTCTTCTTTCCTTCCCAAGTTTAAGGGTTCTGAAAGCACCCATATTCCCATGCCTTTCGCAGACACTCAACCTAAGTAAGACAAGCTGTTTTGCATACTTCCCACAATGCCCCTTTTCCTACACTGCCAGTCACCAAATCACCAAGCCTGGCAGTCTTACAACCTGAATGGAATATTCCCCATTGCCCCACCTTGTCTACCCTCCAGAGAACCTGTCCTATTCGGGCGTCAACAACATCTCCTTTTCCCTCTGACCTCCAGGTGCCCTTGCCAGTGGGAAGTATCATAGGAGAGAAGATGGGAGATATCTCTCCAACTTCCTGCCTTCCTCCTGCCATGCCTTGGTTTGACCGGAACTGTTGTTCCTCTCGCAACCATAAACCTGTGTAGGCTGTCTAAAGCCCCTGCGCAAGTATGTCTGCCCTCTTCTTATCCCATCATCTGTTACATTGCTGAAGAGGCCAAGGGTTTCCATGACGCAATTTGATTGATTACGATCTTTAACATCATTGACATCCAGTAGAATCAAATAGTGTGAAGGGCCATCTTCCTCATGGCATCATCTCATCTCTGGGCATCCTTTCATTTCTTGGATTATAGCTCTGTTTGCTTATTTGCTTGCTTGCTTGCTTGCTTGTTTTTTATGACAGGGTTTTTCTATGTAGTGCTGGCTATCCTAAAACTCCCTCTGTAGACTACACCAGTCTCTTATATTTTGGTTGTGAGCCTAGCCTTTAACGGCTGAGCCATCTCTCCAGCCCTGCGCCAGTCTCAAAATCAGAGATCCTCCAGCCCCTGCCTCCCAAGTGCTGGGATTGAAGGTGTGCACCACTATGGCCAGCTGGATTATAGCTCTTGACTGATGGTTCTCATTCAGCTTTGACAGTTTCTTTTTCAGGTGTTTGGGTGGTTTTCTTTTCTTTTCTTTTCTTTTCTTTTCTTTTCTTTTTTTTTTTTTCATGTTGGTCATGTTTTCTTCACGTTTCTCTAGAAATCTTGATCCCATACCCCAGCTTCAATGCCACCAAAATACAAAGTACAAAATTGGGTATGGCCTAGCTACTCAGTACATACTTTGTACCTACTTCATGAATATACATGTTCATGGGTACTAAATCTTGTCTTTAGCCGTGGTCGCTCTTGCTTCTCCTTCTGTGTATTTATTGTGTGTGTTTCTTATTCCTTACTCTGCACTGAAACAGTCACACTTGATGCATCTCAAACTCACCATGTGTAAAGTGGGATGGATTGCTTCTAGCCATAAATCCTGAGTCTTCTATTTAGAGAACCTGAAGCCTATTTGCTTAAACTTCTATTTTTATCTGTGTGTGTGTGTGTGTGTGTGTCTGTGTGTGTGTCTGTCTGTGTGTGTGTGTCTGTGTCTCTGTGTGTGTCTGTGTGTGTGTCTGTGTCTCTGTGTGTGTCTGTGTGTGTGTCTGTGTGTTTATCTGTGTGTGTGTGTGTGTGCACACTCCTGCACTTAGTTCTCCCTATCATGTAATTATATTTTTCAAGGATTGTGCTCAGATCTCCATCTTGAAGGTAGGTGACTTTTCCTGCTGAAACATCCTACGGACCCATCAAATCTTGCTATTCTTACTCCACTATCACTGAACTTGTCATTAGTTACGGTCACATATTAAAGTTGTATTTCTTAATGTTATATAATATCTTATTTGGAAATTGAGTACTTAAGTGTTCACAGAAATAGCCAAAGTAAAATGGGGTCATTAAACTAGGTCCTAAAAACTATGAACGGCATCCTCACATGTGGGGAGATTTAGACAAGAAGACAGGCTCGAAACAACCCCTCCCTCCCCCTCACAGGCCTCAGAAAGAACCAACTTTGCCAACATATTAATTCTGGACCTATGCTCTCTGGCACGGCACCCACACTGCAGTCCTCACAGAAAAATAGGCATTGTGGCTCAACAAAAATTGTCCAGATCTTTTTGCCCTAGTTGGTCATTCCATCAAAGAATTACTTGACTCTCTCACCTAGATGCTGGCAAACTTGCAATGGATCTGACATTGGTGCTCAGTTATCATCAAATTCAACTCTTTTAATGTCTTTTCAGTGTAGTGAGTCAAGTTACTGCTGAATGACTAGTGTTATGTTTGCCCTTCAATACTCTGAATAGCAAATCAAATCTCTAAATAGCAGTGCACCTCCAGATTCAATGGCTGGTCTCATGATAACATTATAGCACAGCATTGGAGCTACTGTGATGAAAATTAAGTAACTTTGCCAGAGAATAGCAATGAGGTGCAGAAGTTTGTGTGCTTGCCTTCACGTTTTCTGCCCCGTGGCATGCTCGTCCTTAAGAACTCACAATTCAGGGCAATCTGAACAAAACTACAACACACATCAAATGACTTCCCAATCACCTTTGAAATCCTCACGATGAACTCAGGGGAGGGGGAATCCCATCTGCTGGGGTTAGAGGTTTACATCAGAGTTTAGGAATTTTTTAATAGGCTGCTATAAGCTGCAACTCTGTAGTGCTTTTCTAATGTCTGTGCCAAGGATCTTTTTCACGGAAGACAACTGATGGGAGAGCATTGCTCACACACCTCAGCCTGAGAATCTGCAAAAGACACCGAAGCCCTGAGCCAAGAACACCCAGAATCCTGCTCAGTTCTGTCCAGGTTTCACAGAGAAAGTTACTCAATAATGGCTACTTTCCTCAGTAGAGGGAAGAACTGGTCCTCTTCTCCCTGTCAGTAACTAGGATTTGGCACACCTGCTGGCAGGCATATGATCTCTATAATATGACTAAAGCCAAATATCACAAATACATAGACTTAGTGTCTGATTTTGACTGCCTAGAAATGGCAATTGAATGACTCCCGAGAGAAAAAGCCTGATGACCACGTGGGGCAAGGGTTGCTAAGAAACTGTGAGCATCTCACTGGCAAAAGAAAACAGGCCAAAATGGGGGAGATAAAGAAGAAGATGAGATAAGAAAATGAAGGGAAGTTAAAGATTTAGTTGATAAATGCATATTCAAAATGGTTTCAGTAGGCTCCATAGTTAGAAAGATAAAGTAATTTCGGATCAGAAGCAGTATTTTTAGAGTTTAAGATTTATAAGTAATGAAGGAATGCAACAAACCTGTAGAAAGACTTGGACATCAAATGCCAGCTCAGACAAAACTAGAATGATCCAGGCTTTCTGCAGCAGGATGGGGAAAATGGGCAGAGCTGTCTGCCTGTCTGTCTTTGGAGAGGGTGAGACCAAAACTGTGTTGATGTCAGTGCACATGGGAGAAGCCTAGAGAAGAGGTATGGAAGGGTGTGTGGAGGTGTAAGGACCAATAGATTGTGTCACAAGTGACAGTGAGATACACTTTTAAAAGGGTTGTGCAAAGTGTCTAAAAAATGGGATGTTGTTGGTAAGGCAAGGAGCTCGCCTTCTTCTGCCTTCCACTTGGGCACTTTCTCGACAAGGGAAAGTTGATTGGCAGCCATAGCCTGGCAAAGGAAGTGAGGAATTTGGCTACAAAGGCATCAGAGACAGGATGTAGTTAAGATACTAGCAGGATTGCTAATAGGGAATTTAGCATTATTATCAGCATGAGAAAAATCAGTTAATTTTCTTTTGTCATAAGACTGGACTACAAAGTATCAAAAAAGGTCTTTGCTTGTTAATGTTTTTATCCTCATTTGCTAGGGTGTTTTAAAACTTGAGTCCTTGGATCTCTTGAAATATCTCAGCTTGTATAAAAAGTTTTAATACAAACAAGTCTCCATCCACTGAGGAGTGATAGTAACAAATCAGAAAGACAGACTAGAAGTGCGAGGGGCCAGGGGTGCAGGTTACCTGAGAACTGGTGGTGTGGGATGGGTGCCTCATGCAGTAAAATCTCATGAACGGGGAGTATATGAACAATCACACATTTTTTTATTGAAAATAGAGGGTTTTGTATAATACATTCTGATCACAATTCCCCTCCCCCAGACCCTTCACATCACCCTCCCACCTAACTCCACACCCTTTATTCCTCTTTCTCATTAGAAAACAGACAACTAGACAAACAAAATGAATACGGCAAACACAAACAGATTTTTAAAAATCCAGAATAAAAGCACAAGAAACACAGATACGAAGACATATGGACTCAGCACACAGAAATCCCATAAAAACACAAAATCAGAAGCTCTCTGTATAGGCAAAAGACCTGTAAGGTTCTTTTTTTTAAAGCCCAAACAAAATAATATGAGACATACACCCTTCAAAATTACTACTGAATTCATCTTGTGTTCTCCATCTACTGCTGGGCACGGAACCTACCCTTAAGTGTGGTTTGTATCCCCAGTGAGCCTCTCTTGAAGAAAATTAATTTTCCTTTGTGAGCCGTTTGTCAATTGGAGATAGCTTTGGGGTTGGAGATGGCGGCTTGTGTCTACTTCTCTCTGCACTGGGACTCCATCAGTCTTGGCCCCTGCAAGCTGTGTGCAGGATACCTTGGTTTCCGTGAGCTCATACATGCACCATCACACATTTAAAAGAGTTGTCTAGGAGAAAAATGAGAAACTTCTACTTCTCAGAAGGATCAGTCTGTCAGGCAGCCATCCAGTCCTGCAGACAGACATTGGTACAGAGACAGGCTTGTGACAAAAAGCATAAGATTGGAAACTGGCTGTCTCATGAGGAGACTGGGAACCGACTGTCTCATGGGGCAGATGGCTTACTAATGGGGGATTTTAAGCAAACAATTGTGCATGGTTCTCCAATTGCAAGATGCTGATTTGGGGGGAAATGTTGAGACTTTCAGCCTGGAGTTCTGGACTTAATAATATTAAACTTCAAGAAATCTGTTTTAGATTTTAGGCAAAATTAGCAAATGAGGTTAAGGACATTAAAGAATAAAGTATCTGTCTTTAAGCTCTGTTTTATTTTAGTTATATGTTAAACAAGTCGAAGCATAAGTAAAATTGTAAAGATAACTGGTTTCTATAAGAATACTTTCAATTTTTTTCCTGACTTTAAGAGTAAAATAGTAAATTAATGACAGCGGTTTATTAAATCGGCTCATGATTCACTTAAGTGAGTTTGGGAGGCAGTTGACTAATGATTTCATAAGTTCTGTCTAGACAGGAAGCTCAGGAAGCTCACCTGCGACTCCCCAAGCCCCAGATAAATCATGTCTATGAGACGGTCTTGCTTGGAGAATAAAAGCTAGTCACTCACAATATCCACAACTATGAATCTAGAGACCAGGGATGCTGAGAGAGGTCATTGGGCTAAGACCGCAAGTGCATTGACTCCAGCGGGCCTTCTGGAGAGCTCCACGCCTTTGTGTCAGCAGAGTGTGTGCTCCAGGGCCCTGAGGAAGTCTGACTGTGGGAATGAAAAAGTGTGGACCATCTGTTAAGTTTCCACTCCATAAAGTCTCACTGCCTTGGCCCGTAAATCAATTCCAGGGGCCCTGATTCTTTTCTTTATTCTTTTCCTTTTTTTCTTACGCCATCGATGCTACTGACGTTTGAGGTTCCGTCTCTCTCCTAGCTTTAACCCTTGAGAATAACTGGTGTTAGAGCAGCCACTGTACTCTAGGCTGACTCACTGACTTTACGCCAGGTGCTAAGCATAGCTCTTCTGAGTTATCTTGGAGACTTTGTGTATTGATCTAACAGAAACGTCAAGTTTGTCACAGCAAAGATGCTGATTGAAATATCCTTCAAGTAATTAGACATTTTATAGTTATCTTTAAGCTTTGGATTTTAGCAGTTGTATTAATGTTTTATTAATGAAATCCCATTGTCTCTTCCTAATACATATTGAAGAACTACTTGTCTGACCGTCCTCCTTAGTGTCTTTGAACCACTCATACTCCAGAAGCAGTTCCATAACTCAGTCACCAAACACATGTGTAAATGACCAGTACAATGCCAAGCAGAAACCGGAAAGGATTGAGACATATTTGGATAGCATCACCACAATGTTGTTGGCATTATACATTAAAAATGGCCAGGTTTGGATTGGATGTAAACAGAAAGAGAAGAAGGACAAAATATGAGCGAAGGAATAGTTAGAGTTAAATTCTGAACAAAGTCTCACCGAAGGAAATCCCTAGCCTTTAAGATTCTTGAAGTTTTGTCTCTTCGCTTTAGAGCAGCTGTTTAGGTGGGAAGGCTACACAGGACTCGGGAGGGCCATGCTGTGTCTGCTCCAAATAAGCTTCCAAAGGTGAAGGTGAAATGGACACACCAGGTTTCCATAACGCTGATGTATGTATGTGTATAAGTGCTTGGACACTGGACTGTTTGCCATTCGTGTTACCTAGGCCTGCCAGTTCATTTCTGAGCACATCTTTTCAGTCAACAAACTTCTCCTAAATCGATAGATTCTGAAGAGATAATGGAGACACAAACTATCTGGCTCTCTTTGCCTTTACTGTAACGAAGATATCCGATAGAACATGAATCCTCAGGTTATAAAATGGCTTGATTCTATGAATGTATAACTGTATAGCCAGCACATAGTTCTCTCTCTCTCTCTCTCTCTCTCTCTCTCTCTCTCTCTCTCTCTCTCTCTCTCTTTCATACACACATAATAAAAATTTAATACCCATTTTACAGCAAAATTATTTGATCCTAGAAATAGGCTAGATTTGTTTTCTTACATTTATTTATTAATGCTGTGTTTGTGTGTGCATGCATACATTGTGTGTGTGTGTGTGTGTGAGAGAGAGAGAGAGAGAGAGAGAGAGAGAGAGAGAGAGAGAGAGAGCATGTGGAGGGGAAAGGACAACTTGAGAAAAACGGTTCTCTTCTTCTACCATGTAGGTCATGGGGACCAAACTCAAGGTGTCTGTCTTGGCAACCAGTGCTTTTAGGCACTAAGCCATCTCACTAGAACAATTTGATGCTTTTATCAATGGTAATATTGCCCCTAAATGCAAACTGTACATGTTACTTACAAGTTGAATCCACAAATGGATATCAAAACATGTCACTCCACATGTGTATACAATGTACACATAACGTTATCATGAAGCACTGATAATATTAAATGATAATGCTATCAAATATGAATCAGAGGGTGAGTCTGTTGATGAGTTGTGGATTCATTATCCCTTCCCCAGGTTCATCCGAGCTCTCAGTGCCTTGTCATGGGGAGTCAAGTCCAGAGAAGGCACGCAATGGCCACTGACCACCCAATAACTCTTCCTTGGTCCTCAAAGAAAAATGAGACACATTCTTACATTCCTTAAAGACAGTCCTGAGCCTAGAGTCCATGAGGCCCCATTGGACTTTCAGGACTGGTTTGGGACCTTTAGATCTCCTATTACCCAGCATCCAGGTGAGCCTCGGTAAGCACCTTCCACATTGAACTCCATTCTTCTGCCAGTGGCCGCAGTCCATGCCCTCACATGAAGTTCGACTACATGTTGTTTCCTAGTGTGTGATATTTGAACAGAAGGTAAGAACGGAACTATGCAGAAATATATGGAAATGCCGATCCAGCTCGTGAATCAGTGGGACGGAGAAACAAAAGACCAGTAAAACACAGGAAATAATCAGATGAACAACCCAAATAATTTTCTATTTCACAACACAGGTAACTTATTTTCTCTCAGGGTTCAGTGTTAGTAATTCTTGAGAACGTTTGGATGATGGAACTGGAGAGAGGGATCTGCAGTTAAGAACACATGTTGGTCTTGCCGAGGACCTGGGTTGGATTCCCAGAACCCAGCTCTCTGTGGTCTGAGACTCCAGTTCAAGGGGGGTTCCTTTTGATCTTTATAGGCACCAGATATGCATGTGGTGCGCAGACACACAAAACAAAAAATAAATAAATCTACAAAATAAAATCCTCCCAAAAGAAAATATTTGGATAATATATCAAGAACAATAAATAAATTTGTCTAAATTAACAGCAGCTGACAAGACCATTATACAAAAAAAAAAAAACAAAAAAAACAAAAAAACACCAAACCTTATAAAGAGATGGACAATATGTTCATAGAAAAATCCATAAATCCTAGAAAAGCCTTTTCTCTGCCTCTGTAGCACTTCAGAAAAGAACTCAGGGAATTCTCCGCTCAGTAAATCTCAGCAGTCAAAACACTTTCCATTTGCTTCCCTTTTCCCACTCTGCCTTATGCTCTGACACCCAGGAATCTGTTAATAATACACAGTCTTAAAGATACTTCAATTGCAATGAAGCAAAACAAAGAGTTCCTTTCTAACTAAACTAACCAAAACATAAATTTACCCCTTAAACCAAATTAAATAACTTGTATAGAATTAGTATATGAAACCTACCCTTGCTTGCTCCAGAACTATTAGTTCTGCCTGATTACTTTACGAGTTGCCAACACTTGCTTTTCATTCTTTTTGTTTAGAGATTAATAACTTGGTCAGGAAGTTTTACACTCAGTTAAAGCTTCATATGAACTTCCTGTTAACTACTAAAGGAAATCGTAATAACAGCTTCAACTAAGATGCAAAAAAAAAAAAAAAGTAGAATTTTCTAGGGATTCAGCTTTTATACTGTTTTCAATGGTGTGCATTTCTGATGTGAGTTGGCTCACTCTAAGTTGTCAGTGCTTACTATCCATGTGTTCATGAGTCAGTCTTCCAAACATTCGAAGTCATTTCACCAAAGGCTTCTTGTAAGTTTCCGGTAGCAGTTGCCACAGAGAGAACTCATGGAGAAACACATTACATTCACAGTGACTAGAGGAAACATCAACGTTTGGTTATGCCCAGGTCACAATGGATAAGATGTTTATTTGATGAAGAAATTGGCTTTGAAGATTTTGTTTTATTTTTTTAAGTGGCACTAATGTTTTAAGAATATCATCTTTGGAGCACAATACTATGGTTTTTAAAGTAGAACCAATCTTAAACTCTCAATTCCAGGACTCATTTCAACTTTGTGGCTTTTTGAGAAATACGTATTTTTAAATTGCTCATATGCTTAGAATAAATTACATACTCTCCCAGGAAAGAGTGAGGTATTAATTGTATGTTTTAATAAGGATTTTGATGAAATACTGACTATTAGAAAACTGAAACTATTGCCCAAAGGAAAGAGTAATTATTTTTCAACTTCTTTACTGCTATCAAGATAATATCTTACAGTAGGAATGAGTTTTGCTTCACAGAAACACCATCTTACAGTGATGTTCACTTTCCTACAACATCCTGAAAGTCAAAACTTGATGATTAAATCTCTTAACCTAAGCAACTAAGTTTAAAATATAGGTGCCCTGAATTCTAAAATTATAGAGCATTCAGACAATGGACTGCTGCAGTTCACTTATTAAATGTTCCCCATTATGGAGATGAGATGGAGAAAGGAATCTGAGTCTTCCCCTAAAGGTTTCCCACATGTTTCTTGATCATGTAGTTCATTCACTAAGCAATTTTGGAGATTAATTAAAAATGGTAAAAAGAGAGCCCCAAGATGACGTAGTAAAATATCCCATGCTAAAAAGATTACGTGGTTTGCCCTTGACAAATGTGAACTGACATCTGCTGGGCTCTTTTGTAGACACGGATAAAGGGGCTGGGTTCACCAAGGAGAAAAGAATCCTCACCAGGAAGCAGTGGACGGGACAATCACAGTTTAAAGGGAGTAAGGCCAAGCAAGCGATCCACGGGGCAAGGCTCACAGAGATGAAAGGGAGAGTTTTCATTCATTTTCTGTAGACTGCAGCAGATAAGGAATTCCATAGATCAAAGCCTCAAGACATAATGGGAGCTGATTGAGCACAACACAATTTTAAAACTTCTGTCAAGAGTTTAGTGTGCAAAAGTGAAACAGGCTGTCTGTGTTAGACAGTTTTCAGTTCTAGTACATAATATCGTGCTATGGAATACGAACTAAGAGAAACCACGCACCTTCTTGACCTCCTATTTCTATTGTGGGGAGTTTACCTCATGTTACAAGGTCAGGAAAACACCAGGCCTGGAAAGGTGTCTGGAGGGCAGGTTTTCCAAGATTTATAAGTGTTTTTTAAATGCTGTTATCATCTTAATTCTGGAAATTTTAATGTCTACCCATGACAATTATTCTGGAAACTATTCAGTAGTTGACTATTAAATGGTCACTCACTTATTGAAGTTTCCAGACTCATTTTCAAATGGTAGGCTAACTGCTTCATATTTCCTCAAACTGTTGCAAGTCCATCTTTACATGGATAGCAAGGATATAACAGTGTTGCCCAGGGAAAACCGTAGTTTTGTAATGTTGTTTTGTGGACAGTCGTGTGAATGTCTCTCATAGTGGGGAAAACATAAGACTCACAGACCTCATCTTTCTGGATGAAGGATAAAAATCCCTATGTAAATAAATAAAATAACCAATAAAAAAGGAGGTTGAACTTGTTTATTCTAAAGGCAATAGCTAGCATTACCTACCTGAGGTATAAGCTAGAAATGCCATTTCCCTTTAGAGAGATATATATATAAAAAAAAAAAAAAAAAAAAAAAAAAAAAAACTTTTTTTCTGTCTTAGTGAACCTTTTGAGAGGTTGTCTTACTTGGTGCTGACCAAGCTGACTGTCCCAGAAACTGCAAAATAACAAGAAGGGCTGCAGGCACCACAGAGAATGGTCTCAGGGAAGAACTGTTAGTACCTTGGAGAGGGACATGTCCTCTGACTTTGTTCTGCTTCATGAAGGGACTGAAAACACTGCCACCTGGGGACCTGCTGCAGAATGCTATTGTCAGCTGCTGGTGGGCAGAACAGCAGTAAGAAATGCAGGAGCCTGCGGGAGTTGGACAAGTGTTCTCTCCAACACCATGCCAGCACCATAAGGTTTGCCTCATCTAAAAGAGGCTGTTCCATGGGTTCCTCCTATGAGACCAACATTTTACCATTTAAAGAAAAAAAAAAGTATTTTGCTCAGAATGAACTTCAGGACACTTTAGGAGAACTCAGGGCTCCCAATCTTCATTTTAAAAAAAGTTTTAAATGAACCAAATGAATTTAAGATTATGTTAGAACACTGATCATATAAATTGCATCGTTAAGGTTAATTCAGCTCAGAGTAAGTCATGTGTTAAATCTTGGGTAAAGGACATCACATGACTCTCTACCACTGGCCAGTGAGCTCCAAGAAGGAAAAGCTAGGTCTTCAGTTGCCCAGAAAACATAGCAGGTACTTGGCAGTCTTAGCTCATGCTGAGTCCCCTCACAAAGCAACCCCTCCAAACTGCTCACTGGTAAGAATAGCAAAGACTGTTTATCAGTCAGATCTGCACACGACTTCCTCCCCACCACATCTCTGTCCTTCACTGACCATCCTCCTTCCTCACAAGAGAGAATATCTTCTGTATTGGATGGATACATCACCTGTCTATTAAAAAGTGTACGACCTATGGCTTGGGCAGGAAATAGAGATGGGATATCTGGGAGAGGTAAAAGGTTTGGGGAGAGAGCCAGGGGGGAGATTTGACAGAAGATGTGATGAGCCAGACCCGTGGTATCTGAACCCAGGTAGGCTAGAGTAAATGAAACATTTTAAGTTACATCTAGCCAGAGAAGAACTTAGCTGTATGACCAAGTCGTTTGTAAATAAATTTTGAGTCTGAGACTTATTTCTAGGAGCATAGGACTGGAAGGAAGAACCAGGGATTGACTTCGACGTTTCTCCCCTGCAGGGATGATTAATAGATAACAGATTAGGAGGATGAAATGGAAGAAGTCATCAACATAGATTGAACCCCTTCCTTCGCTTCCTCTGGATTGTAAGAGTAAGGCAGAAATGGATCACCAACGCTTTTTCTCACTAGCCATGTATTCGATGCTTATAATTCTCTATATGAAGTGTTACTTTGTGAGAACCTGCTAGAAAAGGATAGAAGAGAAATACCTGGTCAGTGTTTTGGCATGTGGTCTTTCAAGATTTATAAAGGAGGTAAGCTTCGGCAAGCCACAATAATAAATCTTACATTCTGACACTCCTGAAATGTGGACTGTCTTTTAACTCATAAGACGAGTGATCAAATTATTGAGCACGTTTTCATATTGAAGAAGGAAATCAGAATGTAAAGAGCACCATTCGTTTAAAAACACGCTGCGTTGAGAGTTTCCTGATACAATATGTTATATTAAAATAGAAGGCAGTTCCATCTCAGAAATATGGCCGCGGCTCTCTTTACATCTGTCTTGCTGTGTATTCTGTACTCTCCCCAAGTAGTATTCTTACAACAATGCATTCAATTATTAGCTCCATGGTTGCGGCAGCCACACATCCCACCCACCAAGCCACTTAGCAACACACTCTTGATGCTCGCACCACACGTTCCCATGGCTTACTTTTGTTCACGCCTCAGATCTCCTGGCTTTCTAAGAGCAGTTGTCACCGGATTATTCACCATGCACTTCCGGTTTCCCCTGCTCTCCTAGAACTTATCCTGTCTCCTGGTCATCCTATCCATCTGTAACTCCTAAGTTTTTGATGTTTCTAATACAAAGGTGAATAGGCAAACAGCACACATCTCGCCTGTGTGCTGACAAGCAGTCTGTTGTGTGCATTCTCGAACCCCAAAAGATCACCAAGGAGCCGCCCCCAATGCAGACGACGCAGTCGCACAAGGGTCTTTTTTATTCAAGTTCGAGCTTGGGCTCACACTGATCCTGATGCAGCAGGGCTGGAGGGTGAAGCCCTGAGCTCAGTTTCAAGCAAGCATTTATAGAGGAAAGCAAACAAGCAGGGGGGTTTCTAGCCTGGCATACATCTGATGGGGGGTGGGGGGGCCGGGAGCTGGGGGGGCGGGGTGTTTTATATGGAATTTTGTTGCCCTTTAAAATAATTGGCTGGTGCTGGGAGCCAAACCATAAACTTAACTTTTACTTTCCTCCTGATTGGTGGTTGTTAGGAAGTGACGTGCCAGGGGCAGGCTTGTTAGAGAGGAACCTGGAAACTAGCACCAAGGGCAGGTTTGTTGGGGAGTAACCTAGAATGTGGTGCTAGATTCAGGCTTGTTGGTTAACTCGAGTTCAGCCTTAAAATCAAAACCCAAGATCTGGTCTCTCAGTTTAGTGTGGAGAAAAGGCAAAGGGGTACCTCCCAAATACTGCGTGGCGAGAACGCTTAGGTGTGTGAAATGTCGAGAAGGTTGGGGCAGGAAACCTGGTGCATGTGGATGAACTAGGCAACAGGGGAACAAAGACATTTCAGAAGGCAGAACTGTTCTATGTGCTATTTGCCTATTAGTCTATTACATTGGAAATATTATCTTTTTTACAATGATATGCTTACACTTCTTATAAAAGTAGCTACCATACAGTAGATGCTCAATACAGCTTTGGTAATATAGACCATTGTTAGTGTTCTAGTGGATACTTTAGGATGAAGGAGTTCCATCAGCAGACTGTGATAGCCCTTCCCTATGCCGGCATCCATAAAAGCATGATCTATAGGCTGCATCTCGTGGTTTTACTCCAGGCATGTTGAAACTGAATTTCTGTGGGTAAAAATGTGAAGAGACATATTTTTAGAAGCTCCTCCAAACAGTGCCTCAGTATTCTGATATTTTAGAGTCACTGATCTAAAGCAAGGATATTGCAAAGATTTGGTTAGAATCAGGACCTGAGCCAATGGGTATCTAGACAGGAGAGTCAATTACCTAGAAGAGCCTGGGAAGGTTATCAATAGCCTCAGGTTGTGGGCCACACATCCGTGGCTCAGTATCATAAGAAATGATTAGGTGGCAAGCTGTGTCTGAACTCATGAATAAGACACAACAGTGTCCTCTGTTGGAAGGAAACACACCCCAGGTTCCAGGCTGACCTGTGAGAATAATGTTTGTTTCCACTCCACAAAATGATATAACATTGTATCATCCTTAAATAACAGATGGAGAGACTGGGACATGTTAAACCAAAGCTTCCCAAGATGCATAATTAGCAAGTTAAAGGTCTGTGCAAAGCCAGACAATCTGCCTCCTGTGGCTACGGTGAACAATGTCTGTCCTTAGACTTGGCTGAGCTTGACAAGTTCACAATTAAGAAAACTGGAAGGTCTTGGTCAGTAAACCTGTGATAATACATCCTTTGCTAGAAGGAGGCCTGTCTAGCAACTTTCAGAACCAAAGGAGATGAAATATGCCTATATTTCCACCCCCCTCCTTTTTAGACCCTTCCTGATTCCTCCTCCTAAACCCCCAAACGGTTCCCTGAAGTGGAAAATCAGCTCTGTCTTGTTCTTTGCCTTCACTCTTCAGCATCTACCCCACAGAAGACAGCAGCACCAAGCACAGTAGACGCACGTGGGAGTCTTCATAGATCACATCTCCATGCTTCCCCATCAGTCTCTCTGTTTAGGTAGTCTGCTCAAGAAAACTACTGATTAGCCAACTTCTAACTAGTTTCCCTTCCCCATTATCACTCAGGATCTTTGGGTGGCTGCCTTAGAACATGTGTTTTTTTTAAAAAGCTTGTTTTGTTTTATGTGTGTGAGTATTGGCCTGCTCCACATGCATACGGGGTACCTACAGAGGCCAGAACAGAGTGTGTGAGATGTCCTGGAGCTGAAGTTAGAGCCACCGTACGGGTTCTGGGAATTGAGCCCAGGTCCTCTGGAGAGCAGCCAGTGCTGGTAAAAGATGAGCCGAGCCCTCTCTCCAGCCCTAGAGCCTTCTTGAACTATGAATGAAAACAAGTTGCATCCTACATCGCCACCATTTAGGTTCACTTTATAGCACCAGTCCCCAAAGTTCCCTTTTATGTCGACTTGGGGAATAAAAACAAAGGCGGTATTGGGGATGGGCTGTGTATCAGGGACTCATACCAGGGCTTATCCAGAACTCCGGAAGCTTCCTCAATGCCGAACATGGAATCTTAGAGAATACTCTTCTCATCATAGCAAAATTTAAGACAAAAAGGAAAACTACAAAACTGATCTTGTTATAAAAGTTTACCCTGTGGAAAGTACCTCTCATTCCATTCTTTATCCATCAGTTGAGTCTTGTGATAAACCGTAAAACCTTACTCTTCCCCCCCCCGCCCCCCCACTTCCTAAGTAGCAAGTTCATGATGTTGACAGACATGTGTGCTATGAGAAAAACGTTTCTTCAAATGCATTCTTGCAAGATCTAGTCATGCCTAATATGCTGTAGGTTTAAGTAAAAACACAATGGCTTGATTAGCTTCCCTCGCACTGAGTGTGGTGGGTGGGTGGCTTGAGTGGAGTCAAGCCGTAATAAATGAGGGAAAGGACGGGTGTGTACGGATGGTCACCACTATCTTCAAGGATGGGCGCAAAACCAAAACCTGCCCAAAGTCCAAGCCTGGCCAACTTATAGCATGGAGACAGGAGTTGGGAACTAATCCTACCCCTAGTCAGGAGCTGCTGGCAATTGTTAACTGATGGGAGAATAGAAATCTTTCTCTATGAGTGTAGCTCTTGGTAAATTGACAATTCTCCACCAGGAGACCACACACATGCACATCACACACGCACACACACACACACACAGAGAGAGAGAGACAGAGAGAGAGAGAGAGAGAGAGAGAGAGAGAGAGAGAGAAGCACACACACACACACACACACACACCTTTGGCATCACAAATTGATCTTGAAGGGTTTAAGAAAAAAGGAAAAAAAAAAAAAAAACAAGACCTAAATTTGGTGAAGGAGGCATCTAGGAAAAGTAGTAGAGGTGAAGAAAATCAAAACAGTGCACACAACTCTCAAAGATACTTTTAAAAGAAAATTTCATGGACTTTCACAGGCTGTTTTATTTAAATTCTGAAGAAAAATATTGCTTATGGAAATCGTTTGGACTGTAGGTTAAAATAAAAATTTAGAAGTTGGATTTAAGATCTGATGACTATCTGGCTTAGATTTAAACAATCATATTTGTCCAGGAACTATGGATAATGGAGCCATTAGATTATGTTTAATGGATAGAATTTTATCCGATCTTTGTAACCTCTTGTTTTTATAATAGTTGAACAACACTTTAAGAAAAGATATTGTGTTAGTATATTATGTCAGATAACTCAGAGGATTGTTTACTAAACAAAAAAATCAGAAGGAATGCATGAAGAACGTTTCCGTGTGTACACGCAAATAATGGTCAGGAGAGAAGACAGCCAAGATGAAGAGAGGGATCACACAATGCAGAGGCCGTGGTCCGCACACATCGGCTATTCTGTCGGGGTTTCCTCGGCACCCTTTCAGGGCAGGCAGAGGTCTTCACATTCGAGGGCTTCAAGACATGTGTTAGGCGTTCTTTCAACTGTTCTTCCCTGTGAGACTTTTCTCATCGCGTGACATCTCTTACCCTGCTCCAACTGCAGAATGCGAACATCATTTGAGCAACTCAGTGTGCCTTGCCTTACTTAATGAGTATTCGAAATGTAACTGATTTCAAGTGGGCAGAATTCTTTTTAGTTCTCTGTGATATACTGTCTTCTGATCGAGTGCACAGAAAACTGTACAGATATATTGAAACACACCCTGCAGCATGGTATACAGAGTAGCTAAGGAGTGAAACTATTGCATCAACGCATATCCATTAAACTACTAGAAGTTTCGCCAAATCCAGCCAAGTGGATCAAATAAAGCTATTCCGGTGTCAAAATGAATTTCCAAAAAAGAAGCGTTTGTATAAAAACATACGACCAAACATTGAGAGCACCCACTACAAATTTGGCCAAAACTGTAGAACAATTTCGCCCCCAATATCCCGAAGGAAATGTGTTTATCTTACCCATTTATTTTGAATTACTTATAATTTTGCACACAGCCTTACAATTATAAAATCTTAAAATTGAATGTACTTCTTGAGTTTATACTTAGTTGGAATTATAGGAAAAAAAACAAATATTGGGCAACTGAACCTAAGATTCTAAAATATACTTTTTCTGACATAGCACACGGATGATTGTATCCCACATTCATATGTAGCATCCTGTCTGAATGGGGTCTGAATGGCTTCATTCAGATAACATTTCCCTCTGGGATCCTCTGGGATCCTTTGGAAGAAATTGAAATTAACAATCTACTAATTACACCACTTAAACACGGTCCTTCATTTGGAAGTTGATTTTTCAAATTTCTTTAGATGGTGTTCACATCAATGATTCCCAGTGTTGCAACTGGCTCTGCTCTGCCTGGCTTGGCCTTTCAAAGGCGAACGCCACCACTGCCCAGCGTCAAACTGCCTCTCCGGTCTTTGGGTCAGGGTCTAGAGAGAGAGAGTGTGTGGGGATAAGGGGAAGAGATACAAGGAATGGAGACAAGATGGAGGTTCTGATCAAGTCTCTTTTATTGAAGGGAAATCTGGGGTATTTATACACTTTTGCCATGTGCCTTGTAGGTACGTGGATATGACGTAAGCCTTGGAGGCGTGGCTAGCATGTGGCTAGCTGCTTTCTAGCTGCTTTCTGCTAAAGGTCAGCTCCCAACATCCCAGAATCACAGAAATAGCTTTATACAACTAAAAATTCTGGGCTTTAATATATGTTCTATAATGCAAAAAAAAAAAAAAAAATACAGCCTTAAATTGCATGGCATTGCTGATGTAATTAATATTAACTTTAATTCCACTTCTCACTGTGCAGCCATGTTTTCAGTTAAAATAAATTAACTAAATGTGATCTTTCTAAAAGATTGTATGTGTGTGGGGAGGCACCTGGCGGTATGTGTGGATATTAAAGAACAACCTCATGTACTCAGTCCTCTCTCTCTCTCTCTCTCTCTCTCTCTCTCTCTCTCTCTCTCTCTCTCAATTCCAATGATCAAACGTGGGTCACCAGCCAGGCACCTTCACCCACCGAGCCAACTTGTCAGAGTAAATGTGACATTATACAGTGACGTGGAGAGCAGTACAACCATAGATGTGTTAAATATTGTCAGCTGGAATCTGCCTGCCTAATTATATTCTTGTAATATTTGTAAGTGATTAACTCTAAGTGAGATGAAAGACACTCATTTATTAATGACAATGTTCAGACATAAGGGTGTAGAATTCACATTTTGTTTCCCAAGTTCTTTTACTTCTGTTGATGACATTTAAAGCACTACCCCCTCCAAGAGACAAACTGTGTGCTGCAGAAAATGAGGCTCTTGGGTATTAATAAACCCCTAACTATAGACAACTGACCTAAATTCTAAGACTCGTCTATTTAGATGAGGATAATAACTCCAATTCGACTGTATTAAATAAAATACATAAAATCCCTGCTATGTGATGGTGGGGGATCCAAAGTATAAAAATAATAGCTAATGTTTATGTCAGAAACAGGTGAGTTTCTTTCTGTCGTTAACTATGAATTCTGGGCAAGCCATCATGGTCCCCGATTTGTATCTCCCCATGAGTGATGGAGGACATGAGCAATGCCCAGATCTTCACTCAACTGCAGAATGTGGTGCTGTGGAATTAACAGGATGCTACATATGAATGTGGGATACAATCATTCATGTGCTATGTCACGACACCCTAACTTGTAGAAGAGGAAACTCACAGCGGCGAGCTGAGAGGAAACCACTGTGTGTCCTGTTCCTTCCTGCTAGCAAACGTTAGAGTTGGGACTTGAACCCAAAACTCCAGCTCCCAAACCCAGGATCCTGGTCATTTTAGGATACAGCTACATCACATAAAGCTCTTAAAGGCTTGCTTAGCGTAGACCTGGACTAGACCTAGAGCCTAGGATGAGATTAAACCAAAGCAAGAAGTAAGCAAATCTCAGCTGCTCGTATGAAAGCTTGCAGGAGAGAAGTGTTGGGGCAACTGTATATCAACCTGTTTCTAATAGCACACCCAGCTATGACAGCATTTGACACGTGCAAGGCAGTCAGCCTTTCTTTCTTCATGCATAGGTGTTTGCTCTGATTCCACACTATTCCATCCTTTGGTATGCTTTCACTATGCACCCTTCTCCCCACTCATACCACTCCAGCATGGCTCTTTAACACAATTGCATAGAGCAAAGGACCTCAGCGTGGTACCTCCCTCCTCTGCCAGCTTGCCCTCAGGGGCATCTCTCTTCCCAAATTCCATGTTCGGGAATTTTATGTAGATAGCTTGAAACTGTCCATTCTGGGTGTGTTTACACCCCTAAAGTCAACAGATGCTATTAAACAAAGCCTCCTTTCCCCAAGAGAACCAAGCCATTAAAGATGTCACGGCACAGACCTGATCTGACGTAGTGACTCCTCGTGGTACCCTGTACAGTCTCTGGCAAAGAGAGAACTCAATATGTATTTTCTTGAAAAATGAGATTCAGTCTCTTTTCTCCTCAAAGAACTGCCATGTGTCATCTGGCACAGTTCACACACTCACTGTGGCCTGGCCTTCCAGATCTCTCTCATTCTGCCCTTCCTTACAAAGTCAATAGCACTTTCCTCATATCTAAGAACATGTTCCACAAAAGCTGGTACTGCCAGCTCTGGGGTGGGCAGGACCTATGAACACCCCACAGCCCAAGACTTAGCTCACACTTCCTCCCTATAAAACCTCACTCTCCTGACTTTCTCAATTCTCCTGCTTCTCAGACCCACATAAAATCCCAGCTTTTTCATGCTGCCCATTGTTCTAAGACCTTCTGAGCCCTGTGTGGCTGGCTGGTTCATTCATTTGGGATTTAGTTATTTTGTACTCTTTTGTAGCTTTAATTTTTTTTCAAATCCTATTTTTAACTATGGTTCTTAAATGCTTTAACCTTCCTTGTAACCTACCACACACCAGAGGTAGTGGGGGAAAAGGATACAGGGGAAGTGGACCTGTGTAGAAAGGATCTTTGGAGCAGCTCCCATCTGTGTTGTCTGGAAATGAGCAATTCAGTTCACAGGTCAGCAGGCAGGGGCAACTGGATCTACTCTCAAACACTTCATGGATATGGCAGCAGTCCAGTTTGATAGAGTTGGGTTAGCAACAGAGGTGACACAACCTAGCAGAAATAACCAGTCATCAGCCTTGGCTCTAGTCAGCAGGAGGGACCAGGAGGAACACCAGAAGTTCACAGGCTGCGTCTCTCTCAGGGAAATGAAGATTAGGGAAAACATGAGACCCGCAAGCGTTGCACAGCTAGCTGTACCAGTGAGCCAAGCTCTGTCTCCGTCACTCCATAGAGTCCTATTTCTACCCTCCAAACATCAGTGTTCTCCACGTGCCTTGCCTCAACACACACATCCAATCAGCCTGAGTCCTTGGAAGTAGCAACAAACTGCAGCACACCACCAGTTTTCTGATGCATTTCTCTCTATGGAGACCAATAGATGCATGCTGATAGCAAAGAGTCCTTCATCTCATGTCCTTTCATGTGCTTGCTTTAGCAGAACATCCTCTCTCCTGTGTCTGCTTCAGTGAAACGTTCCTTCACGAGTCTGCCGTAGCCTTTCACACCTGTGTCCACTTTAATGAAATGTTCCTTCACATGTTTGCTCCATCGAAACACCATCCAACTGACTTTCCGGAGAACCCTTAAGTTTCCACTTCATTGTTTCTTGCCTGTTAATTTCATTTCTGCACCTTGTCAAAGACTCCTTGAAAATGATGTCTACATAGGTTTCTTGTTTCTGTTTCAGACACCAAGCAATAGACATTAGGACCATGAAGTTCTTCCAGCCCAAGGTTTCCAAACACTCCCCTACAGTCTGGCAAAATCTTTCTTCTTAGGATTAGTCTCTTTGGATGCCGTTTCACTAGGCCCTTTCCCGAACCCATGGGCATCATATCATGATCCGTTTAAAGACTCCTGAGCTCCGCTTCTACAGGCTTCATGGGCAATCAGTCATATAGCCAAAGTCACCAGGATGGAGTTTCCTAGGTCCTTATCTTCCCCCCAGAATACAATACTTCTAAGTGAGATCATATTTTCTATATTAAACCATGAAAATGTAACATAGAAAAACTTGGATAGATGAGTTCTGTGGTGTCAAATACACCAAACATAGACTTTCAAACTAATAATTGTTAAAGCATGGAAAGGGGCCATGAAATAAGCTTGTAGCTTCTACATGTAAGAATTCGATAGTGTTAAATATTATATCTATTGTTTATTTTATTTATATCATTTTTTGTTCTTTTTAGCATGGATGTGCATGTGCGCGTGTGAACGCCTCCTCCTCCTCCTGAAAGCGTTCTTAGTCTGCCAGTGAGACTTTCTGCATCAGGGGTTCTCAACCTATGGGTCACAACCCCTTTGGAAACAAAAGGCCCTTTCACAAAGGCCGTGTATGAGATATCCTGCATATCATCAGATAATTATATTATGAGTCATAACAGTAGCAAAATTACAGTTATGAAGTAGCAACAAAAATAAATTTATGGTGGCAGGTCATCATACTATGAGGAACTGTATTAAAGAATCTCAGCATTAAGAAAGTGTCACCTCCTGAACGGACCAGCAGACAGAAGACAATGGACACAGGATCTCCTTCCCAACACGGTTTATTCAGGAACCTTGAAGTACCGCAAAAGCCCCTTCCCCCCCGCCCCCCAGCTCTAGCTCCCAGCCCTTAAATCTCTTCGTCCTCTCCAATCAGAACCTGCCATGCGGTCATTCTCGATTGGTGTTGAGCACATACGTCACATGGCCCGATCTTACATAACGATGAACAAGCAAAATGCATGTGCAGTAAAGCCTAGCCTACGTGCCACCCAGGCTTCCTGAAATGGTGAGCCAACACACCAGGGGCATCTGGTATCCAACCAGGTACCATCTTGAGTTCCGCTCCCTACAAGAAAGCTACAAACCACTACTCCACAAATTTTGCTGATAAAACGACCTTTATTTATGAAATAATTGCAGTGCTTAAGTACAATTGTTAATGAGATACTTTATATATGAAATTGGAATTGGTAATTTAATAATTCTCTACCTCCGTTCTTACCAACCTTATCTATATCTGCATACAATCTTTAGGGCGTGTCGGCTGCTGGCCTGCTGGTCTACCTTAACAAAATTCCAACGAATTATCTTATAAAATCATCCAAATGTGTCTGTGTGTAGTTCTCAAGACTGAGAACTCCAAAGTCAAAGAAACTAGATCGTCCATGTCTGGCGAGGCTGCCCTCTGTGCCTGTGAGGGAGTCTCTGGATACGTCTTCACCTGGAGAAGGGAGGAAAACTGTCTCCTAAGGGGTGTGAGTGACTTTCACCATCATTTATAAGGACAAAAATCCCTTCAATGGGATCCATCAAAACTCAGTCACTTCCCCAAAGGCCACACTTTGAAATATGACTACAGTGAGGATTAAGTTTCAGCATGAGTTTTGAGGGGATAAAGTTAAACTGTGGTAATAAATGAATATATTTGCAATAAATGGTTAACTGGGGCCTGAGCTCTCCAAACACTGAACAACCCAAAAGGTTTTGGAACAGATTAATCTTAACAGACTCCCGAAAGGTGACATTGAAAGTCCACGGGATGTCCTGCTTGATGGATGCCTCTACTCCATACTCGAGGTGTGCAGGTTATTTTTGGAAGCAACATGGTTTATGGTAAATTCCTGGTTTAGTTCACCTAGAACCTAGGCCATATTCTGTCCACTTGACTGGGAAAAACTGGAGGCCGAGTGAGTAATGAGATGGAAGGTGCTCCATGCTTACACACGACACCGAAGTCCGAGCAAGCCTTTATGGATGGCCACACGTCACACATCCCTGTAAGAATTAAGCACTATTTTTCTCCCCACAGTGGAGGGAAAGCAATGCCCCCAACCCCCACCCCCACTCACTCCAGCCCCTGCTCCCCCACTAACTCCGGCCTTGCTCGTTCCAGCCCAAAGTACACTGTTGCTGTCTTCAGACACCCATAGGAGGACATCAGATCTCATCACGGGTGGTTGTGAGCCATCATGTGGTTGCTGGAATTTGAACTCATGACCTCCTGAAGAGCAGTCGGTGCTCTTAACCACTGAGCCACCTCTCCAGCCCAGTTTTAGTTCTTTTAGCTTGTATCATTTGCTAAATAAACAAACCCAGACATAACTCGGACTACAGGGCAACACAGGACAAAGCACTCTGCCATACAGGCTGTCCAACTAACTAGGCAGGATGCAGTAGTGCCACCTCTGGAGGAATATAGCACAGTAGACTTACTCTGAATCTAAGTGCTACTGAAAATCTGGTCATCTGAGAAAGTAAGGGCCTAACTAAGGTGCAATATGTAGTTTGTAACTGGAATCATTCCCCCCTGTGATATGCCAATGATAGATGTGTTATAATCAGCTTGCTAAGAAACCCTGATGATACGACGATGGTTGAAGCATTTGTTTCTGATGGAACTGGAGAGAAGCTCAGTAGTTAAGGACACTTTCTGCGCTTGCCAAAGAGTATCCAGGTTTAGTTCACAACCATTAGTAACTGCAGTTCCATGGGCTCTGACTCCCTCTTCTGGCCTCCCTGGTTACCGTACCCATGTGGTACACATACATACATATGGGTAAAATTCTCATATACATAAAATAAAAACAATTAATAGAGTTTTTAAATATTCAGTTTCTACTCTCATATGGCATGTTATCTCCTAAGAGAGAGAGAGGCTGGCTAGCTGTCAGCTACCACTGACAATAACATAAAGCACATTTAAAACCCAGACACACAAATCTCACTCTAAAGCCTGAAATCTGACAAGCGACTTTCACTTAGGACAATCCATCAAACTCCTCATCTTCTCTTACAAAGAGGCAGAGGATGCAGGAGACCTAGAAGCCAGGTGGGAGCATTTGACTCCCAGCTTTTAGTGCCTAAATTCTCAGGTGTACAACATGTGGATCATAATGACAGCACCTGTTTGGACAGGTTTGAAGAGGCTCAAAGTGGGTCACCCTGTGGATATGCTCAGTATAAGGCCAGGCATACCACGAGTTCCCGATTACATCTATTCATAATTCAGAAGGGACTTCAAATATCATCCCCCATTATCTTTATCATGTAAATCATGCCTTTATACATCAGGAGACATTGTTGTTTGGTCCCATCAGAGGCTAATAAGAAGCAAAGAAGGCAAGGGGACCAATCCGTATTGTCCACACTGCCTTTCTTACCATTACATCCTCACATACAGCATTGCTGTTCCTGGGAAATCGTAAAGCGCACAAGTTAACTTCACACACATAACCAATTGCAAATGTTTTCTTAGTGTTTAACAGGCGAGGAAAAGACAGCAGAGTTTGAAATCAGTGTGGGAAAAGGCTTCAGTGACAAACTCAGTTCGCCTCAACCGACTCAGACAACTTTAGAAGAAACTGGGGATTTCAGCAGCTCCCAAACAGAATAAACTAAAAATCCCACGTTAACCTCACAGCTGTATTCTGTAGCCCAGGCGGATGACAGAATGAATGTGTGGTGACATTTAGTTGCCCATCTTTGATGGGTGTCAGATGCTTGTAATTTTGTGTAGGGTCTATGGGTAACAGCCTGGAGCAAAGGAGAGGCACCCACCTCTGCTGCTTGTCCTTATTCTAACTTAATAGAGAAGCAGGAACATGGTCCCATAGCTATGCCTGTGCGTGGCAGACATCTTAAAGAGACAACACGCCTGTCATATGCTGAGATACATGGACGTAAATGTTATTTCAATGCAACTCTTACCTTTTACCATGTTGTGGTTTGAAGGCAGGTATTTGTTGTTGTTGTTTTGATTTTATAAAAAACATACCCAGGATCATAATAGCTTACTGGCAACAATCAAATTTAATTATAATCTCATCTTACCTGAAAGAGGGATCAAAGGTTTAAATGTGTATTGTTTTGTTTTGTTTTGTTTGCTGTGACCATTTGGAAATGTTTTTCAAATCCATCTTTACTGGCTTTACTTAAATCTAATAGAATATACTATGACAACCTTTTCTACATAACTTTCAGAAATTATGAGCAAGGGCCAGCAAGATGGCTGGTGGACTCCAGCACTTGCTGCCAAGAACACAGCAACTACAGTTACCTGCACAAAACCTGCACATAACTGAACTTACCAACACACTGTTATGCAAAGCAGAGACCCTGCCCCTCCCTGATGATTTATATACAGTTCATAATTGTTGAGATGGGTACATTTTCTTCAGTGGCATAGCCACCCATATGGTGCTTTTGCTTCCTGTAAACGACCCTGATGAAATGTGCTAAGTCTCACAGGAAAGACATAAAAGCAGGAGAAGACCAACTGGGTAGAGAGAGGGAATCATTGGGAGTAGGAGTTGGAGAGAGCAAGGAGAACTGAAGACAATTGCATAGGATCAAAGTGCACTGTGTGTGCATGTGTGTGCACATGCGTGCGTGTGTGTGTGTGTGTGCCCATATGTGTATGTGTGTGAAAGTATCATAAAAAGATCCCTTATTGTGCATAATGAATAATGCTAATAAAATCAGTTCATAGAGAGGAGTGTATTCAGTAGGGGGATAATAGATGTATGTGTCTCAAGGTGAATGGTGCAAAAATGTGTTAGTTTGTTCGTTTTTAAGTGCTTCTATGTTTTATAAATCAATACTTACATAAACACAAAATATTGTATGTCCCTGTGGCTTTCCCAAACATCCTCAGTGCTACCTATCCCTCCTCTTCCTCTGGGTTGCCTTCTTTTCCTCCTCCCCAGTTAAAGGCACCCTATTTCCCTGCCTATGCTACCTGTGTCTTACCATCCCTGTCTCTAGAGTTCACATGCCACAGTCCTTTTAACTTTCCTAGTTTCTGCTGTTGGCTATAAAATTACAAACTGCAGCAATGACCATCCCGGAAAGATAACCGCTTATAGTGCAATACTGGCACTTACATCTTGGGAATAAGCAACAGCTGTCTAAGTGGGCTCAGAACCCACTCACTAGGAAAGAATTGATGGCTGGTCCTGCACACCTAGCCCAATAGTCATGGCTCATGACATCACAGATGGAAGAGGAGATCCTACAACTGCCACTTTGCTAAACCAGTGTCATTCCCCCACTGTATTCTAAATACCTATCTTTATATCCATGGCTCAGTGTAGCTAGCTTCCATCCCTCATCAACAACAATTATTTTGCAACAGATGGAGAAAACCTCAGGAATCCACACTGGTTAAAGTGCAGAAAGCAACTAGCTACAGGGTGACCCATCGCAACAGATATATCTACAATAGAACCTCTACATACATCCAAGGCTCCGGGAACACCATGGGAGAGCGGGTGGGAAGAGCACGAGGATCAGAATACCTGGGGCAAGATTGTGTCTTTTCTATATGACAGGGAAGCTGCACCCATGAGATCTCAACACTGTGGCTACGTGAACAAGGGCATGCACAGTGACAACACCAGATGAATGCCAGTGAGAATGGGGAAAACCTCGGAAGACAACACCTCCAGATGAAGAACTGTGATACCAATGGTTGCTAAGAAAGGGAGAACTTGTATTCTTGAGGGACACACCCTCGATAGGTTATTCAATCCCAAATTGTCAGCCCAAACCACACACATACAAGCAACACTAAACGGATTCAATGAGACACATACCCTATTGCCGTGAAAAGCTGTGGACTTCACCCTCTATCTTCTTACCATGGTGTGTGTGTGTGTGTGTGTGTGTGTGTGTGTAACAATAATAATTAGGGAAGATGCCATAAATTTAAGAGGTACAGAGCCATGCATGGGAGGAACTTGGGGAAGAGAGGGAGTAAAAACAATGTTCTTATGCATGAACGTATTCAAAAATTATTTTTTTTTAAATAGAAGTACTTATGGATCTGGGGAATGCAGCTTAGAAGTAGAGCATTTGCCTGGCATGTGTAAGGTTCTAGGTTCAAGTCCTAGTCCCACACCATACACACATACACAAAATTGTATTCATAGGAGGGAAAATAAAAGAAGAAATTGGTTTCTTTATTTTATAATGTGTGTTTTATATTTGCATATCTAACAGAGTACTCTGTCCACAATTATTTATTAAAAAATTGCTGACCTTTGGGAAAAAAAATAAAGACAAAAAATAGAATGAAAAGGCTTACCTAAGTGTAGGGGAAGAAAAAAATCAGAAAGGAGAATATGAAATGCAAGAAAATAATAGATTTAAGCTACGTGTGCCTGTGATTTTGCTCATACACGTGTTCCAAATCCTTGAGTTAGAATTCAAAGATTATGAGGATGAATTAAATAACAGCTCTTTTCTTGCCTGTGTTATCTCATCAAATGCAGGAGCACGCATTGTAAACTCATATTATTTGTATTTGTGTGTGCGCACGCGCGCGTGTGCATGTGTGATTCCAGTATCTATGGCGAACGTGAGTAGCTGTGAGTTTCCGTATGCCACGGTGTTCATATGACTATCAGAGGACAACTGTTAGGAGTCTGCTTCTACTGTGGTTTCTGGGGATGGAACTCAGATCCGAAAGCTTCACAGGACGTATTTTACATGCCACGCAGAGCCATCTTGTAGCCCATGAGAAACAGAATCTCATAGGGTTATGAAACTCTTTTTAAACCGAATTCAAATATATCTTCTGAGCGTGACTGGATACTGAGTCATGAAGATGCCACGGGTGCGGCCAGTGTTATAGATCACTGCTCTCCCACCTTCTTATTAGCCTCCCCCTGCCATAGCTTAGCCTCTCTGTATAAACATTCTCAATTGCCTTTCCTCCTCAGTATTCTCCCTTCTCCCTGTAATTTCCTCTCCCATCCCCTACTCCCCATCAGGACTTAAAAACCTGCTCTTTTGTCTCTAATTTTCCAATTTGCATTTTCTCTTCCAGCCCCAGCGATCTGTTTCCAACCACACCATTCCACTCAAAGCATGCTTTCCGAAAGGTCACCAATGAATTCCAAGTTGCCAGATGCAATGTGTGCTTTTTTTTCAACTTCGTGGTGCGGGACTTGTCTGCGTCCTTTACCGCTCGCACAGCTTCTTGGACGTTTGCAGCCTTGGCAATGATCTGCTCTGGATTTTTACCATCATGCTTTGCGGCCTTGGTGACGATCCACTCTGGATTTCTACCATCATGCTTCTGCTGCCTAGTCCTAGACTATAGCTGAGTGAAGTTCCAAAAAGCTAAAAGCCTTGCAGGGAAATAAAAACCTAACGAAAGAAATATACTTTTAGGATTCTTTGATTATATTTTTAAATCACTGCGGCGTTCAACTGTAACAAGTATAATAATATTTTTACTTAGTATTCTGTGCAACTATATGCTAAAGGATTACATTGCACTGTTAAATCGTGCCGCCCGTTTTGTTTTACTGTCAAGACTTTAAAAAGTCTAAAAACTTACATTGGAGGCTATGATTTAATGAATTAGCCTGACTCTGAATTAAATGAAATCCCTCCTGACCCCATCTCCACAGTCTGGAGCGTCTTCTGCTGTTTTAAATGCACCATGACTTATACTATCAATCTTTAAAATAAACATCTCTGGAAAAGAAATATAGATTTCAGCCTCTCATCTTTTGACAATATATGAAATACTTTGTTCTAAAAAAAAAAAAAAAAAAAAAAAAAAAAAAAAAAAAAAAACAAAGGTTAATACGACGACGTACATTACACTCTTTCTTGCTCTTCAAAGGCCACCCAGCCAATCTGAGTTTATCAGCCTCATACATTACCCAGATTCTTCTAGATGCACTCCACAATTGGCCCTTTCGGTACAGAAAACAAGAACTTAATTGTAATCTCCACCTAACAGCCTGAAGCCTCCCCGCCACCCGCAGTCACTTTGAACTGACTTAAACTGCATATAAATGCTCACATCGGCAAGGAAAGGGAGCACCCCGAACATGGGCCAGGAAACTGGCTCAAGAGAGAGCATGAAGACTTTTCTAAGTATCAGATAGTTTTTAAATTGTTGCCTGGAAGTCCTTGGATCTGTCAATCACTCACTTTGGCTTAGAAGAGGAATGAGAATTGTACATCTTAAAGTCGAAATGCTTCAAACTAAGCAGCAGACGTCCTATGCAAATAACCACCTACAAACTTAATGTATATGATTCTAGTAAATGCCCGGAAAGCAGTATTTACAATCAAGTTAAGCAAACTTACAAAATGGAAAAATATGTGCTGGATTCACCCAAACAAATCATTTGGGCTATTTGTCTTCAGATTATAGTCTCTCTGACGGACTGGCTCATGTCACAAACTGGAGCTTACTGAGTCATAGTCTGGCCCACCACATAATTAGAGAACATCTTACTCTCCAATTTAACATTTTAAAATCTTTCTACAGTTTGAAAACATTATCTAGTAAAAATTATAAATGTTTAATGTATCTTTGTGAGTGTGTGTGTACAACATGTGTGTGTGTGACCATTTATGTTTGTGAATTTGGGTACACATGCAGGTCTATGGGCAACGTGCAGTCTTGCCAGCACCCCAGAGTCAATGTCTGTTTGTTGTTTTCTGCCGTAAATGCCATACTCGCTGGCCCAGGGCTCCTGCAGATTCTCGGTTTTTTGTCTCATCTCCCTACAGCAGCTCTGGGGTGACAGATGCTACAACATCTGGTTTTTATGTAGGTTCGGGAGATTGGAACTCAAGTTCACAATATATACCGCACGGCAAGCTCCCCTTCCCACTGAACCATATACTCAGCTCCCCATATCACATTCTTTATATTGTTTACTTCGTCTGTAATCCTTAAAATGACCCTTTCGGCGAATAAATGTCATTGGTCAAAGAGGAGTTCTGTGTAGGAAAACACAGTTAACGAGGGGGGAAAAAAGGCATAACTCCAATTCTTAAGTAAATTTTCATGTTTTAAAGGATGTGAGTTATTAAATTAAAATGGAATGTGTAACCCCTTTATTGTACTTCAACATTAAGTAAAAGCCATTGTTATAAAGAATTCTCTCTTGCTACATAAAAGGCCTGGCTGATATTCGGGTAAACTGAAGTAATGGTCAAAAAATCCACAGACGCGCGAGCACCGGCTAGAGCACACTTCACTTCAGATGAGTCTTCGCAGAGAAAGGGGTGTTGTGTGAATGCTGGTGGCTTCTTCAAAGAGTCTCATTCATACTCCCGGGATAAAGGCAGAGTAAAGGATGCTGTAATGCCGAACGTAATCTGATTGAGGTAAATGAGCATTTCGGGAGGTGTTTTGATGTCTGTTCCCCATTAACGCCAGAACAAAGGCAAGGAGCGGCTCTTGCCTCTGCCTCCCACGCACCTCGGCTCACCCCTGTCAATCTTAACCACAACAGATCTTCCTATTAACCGGCATGAACAGAAGTGTTCCGCCATGCATGTAACCGTAGCTTCGGGCAAAAAAAAAAAAAAAAAAAAAAAAAAAAAAAAAACCTTTCCGAGTACCTAGTAGAATTAATAAAAAGAATTGGATATGGCAGGAAAGACATTAAACCATGGTATTATTGACTCACCCCGGCCTGGACTTATTTTCATCCTAGATTTTTTTGTCTGGCTTTTACCAACATATAGAGTGGTCTAAATTTATTTTGGGTTCTCTTTCAACCCAATACTCTCTCCTCCATTGTCTTCCCAGTAACAGAGCACAACACCCTCGGAGGCAAATCTCTGTTTCCTATTAAACTTGACTAAGTTTTCAGTGTCCTCTGGCCCTTTCAAAGTGGCTGAGCTGAAGTAATTGTAATAAGTCCCTTCTAATAAGGACAAATATAAAACCCGAAGCCACCCACATCTCACAGTAAAGTAGATGCATTTTCGCAATAACTTGGACGAGAGAAAGATAATTTTTCTGTTCACACACACACACAAAGAAGAGGACATTCTGAGACTACATGAAGCCCAAATATCTCCCCCTCCCTCTGTGGCTTCAGAGTCAAGGACCAGGGTGTGAGCTCCTCTCTGTCACAATATGTCTCTGTTCTATATGTTTCCTGAGACGAGATGAGCAATTTAACCTTCTTAAGTCTTGGGCTCATTGATTGTTACTTTTATGAAAATGTCTAATTCACGGCTGACTTTGTCCTAAACGTGAAAGGCACCATGAAATGAAAGCACCCCGCCCTTGCTGCTAGTTTGGTTCTGTTACAAGAATTACGGTGCTCATTGTCTAGATCTACCAGTCAGGACAATTCATTTTGTTTTGTTTTAACTGGTGAGCAGATTTTTTTCTGCTGCCCTGAAAAAAAAAAAAAAAAGAAAAGAAAAGAAAAAAGAAAGAAAGAAAGAAAACCTCACAGCTTTAAGTCTTTTGAGTTGATAACATTTGCCTAATGAACTACATGTGAGCAGATTCTTTAGAGTTAACAACCAGGCCAAAAAAGAAAGAAAAGCAAGACCTTGGCACGTGGCCAGGCTGTCATCACTGGCTTTTATGAAAAAGAAGACAGTTGGATTTCCAGATAGTCCAAGAGGAAAAAAAATATATATATGGTCCATATGCCAAGCAGGCAGTGAAGAAATGAGTGTATTCTGATGATAACAGCAAGCTGTGGGAGAGAAAGAAGGAAGAAGCAGAGGATCTTCTACTTCCCAGGGATGCTGTGCAGAAGACAGAAAGTAAACTGAAAGAGAAGTTGGCAAAGTCCCAAGGTATAAAGAAAAGTAGGATCAGGAAGAGTGGCCAAGCCTCAACAGTAGTCAATGGTTACCACTGGTGTTTAGCTGCCATGAACGTCAAGGGTTGCAAGCAACTTCTATATCAACAGTTATTGACAATGTATAACTAATACTTTAAAAAAACCTCTGAAAACCATTTCCACACTTAACTAGACTGAATGCTAGTTTCTTTGGCAATCACAAAGCAAAAGGGCTGGCGAGCTAATGGCCACACGGTCCTAGACAAGCTGAAAATGGAGTCCTTCCAATGGGTTTCCGTGACCCTCACAGAGACAAAGCTGACTTCATCTCTGAGAACAACTGTCATCATTGGTTTCAAATCTCATTGTACACATCCATTGTCTTGTCTTATTTTTAAGATGTGTTCTTATGAGTAAAGGAGATGGCTTGCTGGGTTAAGTGCTTGCCCTGCAAGCTCTTATGTAAAATGTCTAGCAACATGGTGGCTTGCTATAATCCCGGCAGAAGGATTCTAGGAGGCAGCAATGGGGAACCTCAGACCAAACTGGGCTGTGTAAGCAAGTTAGATGAGCAAGCCAGTACATCACTTTTATTGACCAGATAGTGAAATAAATTATGAATGACGTGGGAGGGTACAGCCCACTGTGGG